>NC_016089.4:11622522-11629967 GCF_000004515.6 Glycine max | reverse complement strand
TCGCCTAAATTTACTTCAAGCAAAGATAAATTCCCACTTTTCAAATATCTTCTCTCTATCTGTAATTTAATTTCTTTATCCATTTGTTTTTTTTTTCTTTTTAGATCATTGGTATTTTTGGTGGAAGGTAATCTTATCTTAGTCGATTAGATATAATCATTATAGATTACAAAACTCTCTCTTTATGTATTGAACACAACTACATAACCAAGACTTAAACTTAAGACTAAGACCTCTGCTTAACTTTAGAATAATCTCAACGCCAATTGATCCATGCGCTTGATGATTTTATTGATTTCTTTATTTCTTAACTAATTTAAACTAATTCGCTCCTTTCATATCAGATTTAGTGACGATTTTATCTAAATCTCTATTTTTTATATAAAAAAATTAGCCTTATCTCTTTTAACTTGCATATTATTTTTGAATTAAAAAAACTTGCATATTGATTTAAATTTAATTATCTCCTACATGATTTAAACTATTTTGCTCCTATAATCTTCAAACAAGATTCTAATAGCTTCTAATGTGATAACATGGACAAATTAAGGTTTTGACATAGTCAATACCTTCTTCTTATATATCCTTACATGACTAACCTTGCTTTGTTTTTTTATTACTTTTCCATTTTCATCTAACCTGTTTATCAATCGTATGCATATGATAGATTGGTCTTTAGAAATTGGACAAAGTGTCCATATTCATTCTTCTCAAATTGATCACACTCTTCTTTGGTTGTTTTAATCCATAATTTATCAGAGTTTCATGAATATTCTTTGATTTTCTTTTGATAATAATAATATTACAACATTGATTTCTCTTTTGAAGTAAAACTAGTTCACACTCCTTGAAAGATTTCTCTAATAATTTGATCATAAGGGTGACTAGAAACCAATCTCAAACTTCTTGACAAATTCAAATAATAATAACTTCAAAAATTACTTCTGAAACATGCTTTTGAACGTGCAAACTACTATTAGAAGTTGATTTCAAAATACTAAAAACATTAAAATTTCTTTTGAATTTTGAAAACCACTTCTGTTTTAAATGAAACTATCCACTTTTAATAAATAACTTAAATAAAACTTATTTCAAGGATCAAAACTTGATTTTATTTTTGGTGAATGGTCAAAACTTGATTTTGTTGTAAAATGGTTAAGTCTAAAACTAGAAACTAGTTCAGAAGCTAAAAATCAGTATAAAAAAAAGTAGAAAAAAAAACTAAGAAAGTTAAAGGATACTATAGAGAGACTTGCTATTCTAGTTCACCCACAAATCACTTGGTCTACATCTAATCCCTACCCCTTTTTCATTCTTTTATCATAGTCTTGATTCTATTTTATGGTTTTATGGTATAAGATGTCTTAATCTAATAATAATGATATCTAGAGCAATGTTTTCATAGGTGTCGGCCTGAAAAAATTGAGATGGGAGATTAAATATTGGTGAGTGATCAATAGCCTCAGAGAGCAATATTATTCTTACTGTTCCTGAATTTTCTAGAAAAAAAGTTATCATAGTGACATCAGGTGATTAGGCATCACGTTAAGTGATCCTGACGAAGTAATTAAGTGATAAGAATGTCTTACAACACAAATGAAAGACCAAAAGTTGATATTTTTAGAATAGGGAACTAAAAATGAACTTTATCATACTTATAAGAACAAGAAATATGCTTAATCCCTACAATTTATTAGATAGAATATGTTTGTGCACACACAACACCGTACATACACACCCACTCACCGAGAGGCATCTTTCTTCAGGGCAAGCACCTTGGTATTGTGTCAACAATAACAAATTGATACCATTTCAACATTTGTTGATTTTATTATTATAGTTTCAATTATACGAGTTCATGATGAGGTATTGATCAAACATTTAAGTTCTGAAAGATCAGTATCTTTTTTTCTAGTAATTTGTGATCCTTATGTGTAGGCCTTCTGGTGCCAACACTCTCGGGAATTTCATAAGTTGTTTGTTTCCCTCTGCTTCTTCCCACCTGAAAAAAAAAAAAATATACTTTTAGCTGAGAGGAAAAATAGTCCATTTAAGATTATAAATTTATTTGAACACTAGTCCTTGTTAAGACATAAAAAATGCTCCACCACCACTAAAGGAGTGCTTAAAAGATCACTTACTAGAATCCAAAAATGAGAGGGAAATGAAGAATGAAAGAAAAAAAAAATGTTGCATTAGAAGATGTTGAACCCCTTATAGGGAACTTATCTAACTGAATCAAGCTGGCGCATACACACATGAGAGATCCCATTTAACTAAAATAGCACTATTTCATAGTTTATGTAGTGATTCCCAATTGACTAAGATAATGTTGTAGGAGAGCTACCATGGCTTCTGATTTGATGAAATTTTTTAAGATTGCAACTATAAATATTTGGCCTCATAAGAATGTTTAAATCATTTAGATGCTTTTTATTTATTCTTTTATTGCGCCTCCTTAATAACCACGTTGCCAATCCTTTGATTTGAATATATATCATTACTCTAACTTAACTAGTTTCAAATTACAATTTTATTCAACATTTAAATGTAGGATAAAAATCACAAAAGGTAATATATATATATATATATATATATATATATATATATATATATATATATATATATATATATATTATTAAATACTCTACCTGTATCTAGTCACAAAGTAGTGAAGGAAAAGGCTGATTTTAAGCATGCCCCATTCCTTTCCAGGACACACCCTGCCTCCTGCTCCAAACAGCATGTTGTGATTATGAGACTCCAAGTCTTTCTTCTCCTACATTGCATCATATTTTATATTCAATATCAAGTGTTGTCATCATACACATAACATAATAATTAATAAGGTTTGGTAATTATTATTATGCAACTGACCACCCATCTCCATGGATTAAAAGTAAAAGGTTCTTCATAGATGAAGGGATCAAAGTTAGTCTCCCTTGTGTAAACATAAACTCTCCATCCCTTGGGAATGATAAAGCCTAACAAGTTATAAGCATAGTCAATGTTAGCTAACTGGAAATTTTAAGTAACAAAACAATTAATTTAAGTTATTTCCAATCAATTTGATTAAAATTTGAAAAATATACCATTCAATTCTATATCATTAGTGGTGGTCCTCCTCATCACTCCAGCAACAACACTGGCCAATCTCATGGTTTCAAGTATCACCTACACACATAAAAAAAAAAAAAAAGATTTTCACTTCTTTTTCTACATCTGAAAATTGGGGGTATGCAATGAATTGAAATTCTCTAAGGTCGATCAATTAATTTCATTCTAAAACTATAGTCCATATAGATAAATGTCTACCGCACGAGTTAGGCTCATATTCTTGTAGTCATCCCAGCTGATCCGTTCCTCCGGCATTTTCTTTTGTTGGATTGCAAAATGCTCATCCTATAGAATATTTTAATTAGATAAAACAAACATTTAAAACTTGAACCATGGTTTTAATAGTACTTAAAGAGGATGATATCATATAGAAAGCTATTACTTACCCTTATTGCCTGAAGAACACTTGGGTTATCACATAGGTATTTGATAGCCATCATTGTAGTAGTTGATACCGTTTCATAACCCGAATACAAGATTGTGATGATTTGCTCAATTATTTCTTCATCATCAAGTTTGTGTTTGCCATCCTCATTTCTCATAAGGTGATCAAGAATGTCATCATGAGTAGCCGAAGAAGCTCTTCTCTTAGCTAAGAGCTCTCTTAGCATTGTAACCACTTTTTCCCTAGCCTGTAATCAACAAAAGTGCTTCTATGTGAACTTGAAGTGCAATGCAAGAAAGAGTAAAAATTAGATTTATATTGTTGTCACATTTGTAATTTTTTTCTCTCAAAACCTTTGATATTTAAAAAATTGCAAATAAATGTAACTAACGCAATTGGAATGCAGTCGTAGAGACTCCAAAAATATTGATGTTGAAGCCATGCACAGTTGAGGTGGTGAACCATTTCTGAAAACCTTAATTGACAATAAGTAAATATTATAAACATGCATACCTTAAGTCCTCGATAATATTGGGTTCCTGGAATTTTAATTGGCAAGGATATTGTTCCTAATGCCATGCTATCAAATGTGGCTTTAAAGGACTCGACGAAAGAGTTTGGCTCATTTTCTACCACAGCTTTCATGGAAATAAAGAATGCCATCTGAAAAAAAAAATCAAATCAAATTAAGAACGTACACATGGTGAGTGTTTTATGCTTTTAAACTTTTGATTGTTCCTTTGATAGATTAACATGATTTAAAATCAAGGTCGGGTAAAGAATAAGGCTATTAAAGCTTAAATTTTAGGCACATCAACAAAAAAATTAATTATTTGTTATTAGTTTTAATAAAACAGCAATGCCGCATAATATGTTGATAAAAAAGACTTAATATATAGTTCTTTCATTTAAAATAAAATTATTTTAAAAAATATATATTTTTTAACTCTCAATCATCTCTAGACCAACCCTATTTAAAATAGAAAGAATTCAATATGCATTGCACCAATGTACTATAATGGGCTTAATCAACTCAACACTTATATGATTGATATACTTACCTCAACAGTTTTTTCTTGAAGATCAATTACTTTACCACCCCAGTTGTCAAGGTAAGACCTCATGAACTCATCAACTTCTGGCAAAAGACGATCCTTAACTGCAATTGGACCAATGAGAGATAATAGTGACCCTCTAATTCGTTTATGAATGGCACCATGAACCTCAGCAATGTTAGTCCCTAGTATCTTCCTCATGGAGTCGGGGTAGCCAGGAACTAGGCCTTTTGCTTCATTCAGAAGTATGTACCTATTGACATCAGGATCCATGCTAACAACAATAGGGCACCCTAATGCGTGAGTTTTGAAGAGATTTCCGTATCTGCAAAGGAGACATGCGCAAAGTTATTACACCAAGTACATGGACACAAATAGGAGAAACATTAGGGAATAGCAAATAGTAATTTTATTTTTTGGCTTAATTGTAAAAATAATTCTCTTATTTATTTCAACTCACTAAATTGGTTTCTTTGTATTTTAATTTATTATTAGTGTCTTCACTTTTTTTTCAAATTGACTATTTGAATCTCCATGACAAAAATTGGACGTTGTCTTTTAATAAAAAAAATTGACCATCACGTATTATTATGTAATTGATAATTGACGGTCACGTTAGATAATGACATGTGACTATCAATATTTTCTCTTAATAGTTAATTTTCAATTTTTGTTATGAAGACACAAATAGTTAATTTAAAAAAAATTATGATAGTGAATTAAAATATAAGGGGTCAATTTAATTAGTAAGTTGGAAAAAATATGAAGATTATTTTTACATTTAAACCTTTATTTTTTGGTTTTCACATGTCTTTTCTTTAGGAGACAATTCTATTGAATACAGAATTTGACATTAAATGTTACATCTCTCCCAAAAAAAAAAAATATTGAATCTATATAAAAAAAATTTAGAAAAATGTATAGAAATGATTACCACTATTGTAGTAATATTTTGCCCTCTTTTGTTTCTTCTTAGCATAACGCGCATCATCACGAAAGAGATTTTTTTTTGTCCTTGTGATTGTCTAATACAATTTTAATTAGATTTGTCAGATGGAAAAGAAAAAAAAGAGTATCTTGAGTTATGTTCTCCAAGACTGACAAAACAATTTGATTTCAAAAAGTTAGTAACATTTAATTCCCGAATGAGCTTTTCGGACTATAATGTGAGGTATAAGATGTAATATTAGGAATGTAAGATACAATAGCCGAAGTTGCTTAACCAAATAAAAATAGTGCTCAAAACTGTAAAGTCAAATATGATAGGATGTGCTCTGGACCCAAAATAAAATGGTTGAAAGATTATATGAGATGGAGTAAAATATGTAATTTATAATTTACTTGTATTAAAATAATAACACTTGGATTGACAGAAAAAAATGTTAAGAGTTGAATAATTATTATCCATTGACATCATTACTTAGGATTATATAAATATATTCATCTTTATCCATTATCATTAATGAATATAATATCTCAATTTTATGTTATTCTCTATAGTCTCTTCATATCTTAGCAGTAGTCTTTAGGTTATTTCCGGTAGATAGAAATAGCTTTCTATCAAAATACTTGAAAATAATAGGAGTTATGAGGTTGGTAGGTGGTAAAAGAAGAAAAAAAGGAAGGAAAAGTTACAGATTCTCCCGTTAACAAAAAAAATTAACAATTAGTAACTAATATTTGTCATAAAAACTTGAAAATAATATTTCGGTGGATTGATTTTTTCTTCTTTTTTTTTTTTTTTGAACTGCACAGGTTTTGCTACTTGATATTTTCTTGAGTCCAATTTTGTTGAAAGTGGTTGTGGGCTGGGCCTACATGATTCTCAAAAAGATAGCCCACCAAACACATTTATCATCAAACTTTGTGCCGAATCACTAAAATCAACTAACCTAGCCTATATTGAATGAGATGCACGTAAATTCAGAGAAAAGTTGGCCGATTTAAATCAAGAGATGATACTGAATAGAGTAATTTCTTAAAAGTTTGATAAAAAAAAAGTATTTTCTTAAAAATATTTAATCTCGACAATATTAAAAACATGAGAAAAAGTTATATGGATTGATACTAGTTACAAGTTATTGTGTGGTAAGTTTATTAATTTAATAATTGTGATACTAAAACTCACACAAAACTTGATTTCTACTTTGTCGACAATATAATTTTTTTATATTGATGGTATAAATTTATTAAACTCTAAGAAAAAATTTGATCTTTTTTATTATTAGTCAATGTGACGGGTAAATGAAAAAGGTGAAGGGCACGAGAGATTTATTTGTGGTAACCAAATATAAAGATAAAAAAATATTATTAGCATTTAGCATTTTATCCCTTGTAACGTATGGTATAATATTTATTTTATATAACTAAAATTTATAATAAATTGATACTTTCTTTTGACTCAATAAATAGGTACTTTTAAATATATAAAATATATTAGAATTAAAATTTGTAATAAATAAATATTTTTAATATAAATTATTTATTAGATTTATGATAAATTATTTATATTGTGATGAAATATTTTTTTATTTATTCATAATTTTATTTAAAATATTGAAATTTATTTTTAAAATAAAAATAAAAGAATAAATTGAAAGAGATAAATAGTCAAGAAAAAAAATTGACAACGTCAAGAGATTTTTTTTTGAAAATGCTTTCATTGAAGAAAAATTCTTAAAAAATAAAAATAATATTATTAAGAATAATTCTTAAAAAAATAATGCTGAATTTGTTTACATTAGGAAATACATTAATAAGCACTATATATGAATTAAAAAATAGTTTACCATAAAGTCAAAAGCTTATTAATGTATTTCGTGATGTAAACAAATTCAGCATTCATTTTATTTTGAAATGACAATAAAATAAGAAAGAATGATAAAGCA
>NC_016089.4:11598439-11622260 GCF_000004515.6 Glycine max | reverse complement strand
TTTTTTTTTTTCTTTTCTCTACCCACTTCCGCCCTTTCCTCCACCCCTTAATCCCACCCTCCAAAATGGGATGAAAATTTATAATTTTTTTTAACCGTGATACTTAAAATCCTAACATTTTATATGTTAAAAAGAAAACTTAAACAACTTTTAGTTCCTACATTATTTGCTTTTTGTCTTTTTAAAAAATATTTTGATCTTTATAATTATTTTTACTTAATTTTAATCTCTGTCATAGTTAAGTGGTGACATTATTAATAAAAAAACAAGCATGGTGTTTTCTAAATAACAAAAATTAAAATAAAAAATTAATATAAGAGAAACTTATAAATATCAAAAATTATAATTTTATTAGGAATTGAAAAAGTAACATTAGGAGCTAAAATGAATAAAATTTAGAAAATAAAATAGAAAAAAGAAATTAAGATAACTAAAACGAAAAAAAAAATCAGAGAGCAAAACAGTATTCAAATCAAAGAAATAAAAACAAAATATATGAAAGTCAAAGGTTGTGTAGTGTACCTTGATCTGCTTTCTTTCATGAAATCTGGTCCTTGTGTGAGAAATTTTAGAGTCTCCCCAACAAAAGGCCAACCCAATGATCCTGGAGGCATTCCTTTCCTTGAGTACCTTAAGCTGTTCCATTTCAGCAGTGCAAAGAATGCACAAAACGTCAATGCCAGGGCATAATAAAACACTGTCAACATGATGTTTAGTTCAGTTGTTCTCTACACAGGATGGAATAATATTGCTACATAAGATGAATCATATATATGTATATATATAGTGCTAGGATGCTAGTCATATTTATTAATTAGTGAACCTAAGTTAGGAAAATAAAACTAATTTTGACGCTAAATTTGGAATGTATACATGGCATTGAATAAAAGAGATAAAAATGGATGAAAGAGAAACAGAAAAGAGTAATAAAAAATCTTCTGTCATAAAAAAGAATAATAAAAAGTAAGAGTAATAAAGAATGAATTCCGGATTTCTTTGGTTGTTTTCAGCCTAGAAATTTTGTTATTGTACTATGTAGACCGTGCAATGAGGAAATTAGCATTTTATTTTTATTTTAAGATTTGCAATTTTAAATTGTTTATATTGAATATGAAGTATTATTTATTAATATGTAAATTAATTATTTGTTTCTTTTAATAATTATTATAAAAAAACGACTATAGATTTTAATAATATTAGTGGAATTAAGTATGATAATGTTTATATTTTTGTTAATATTATAGTGATATTTATATTTTTAGTACATACGTATGTATAAATTGACAATCCTAATGATCATTCTTAAATATAAATATTGTATAAAAATATTAATAATTTTTAGAAACATAATTTGATATTGTGTAGACTAAATTATTATTAGGGATGATAGTGATGTGAGATGGTCTAAAATATTTTAAGATAAAATTACTGCTAATAATTTTTTTTTACATTAGGAATCAAAACTAATAAGTACTTGTTAATTAAGAAACATTTTTAATACCATAATAAATATTTTAAATTATTAAAAATAGACTAATTATTTTTTAATATGATAAATATTTCTATTAAATTATTTTTATTTTTATTTTTATTTTTATTTCTATGAAAAATATTTTAGGGATACTCATTAGTAATATCCTAATAATAATAATAATTTTGATTATAAGTGTTATAAAGATACTAATTAAAAATTATATAATATATTCTATTAAATATTTTGAACCATTTGTTTCTTCTCAATTAGTTATCATTTAATGGATTTTAGCAAAATATTTTTTGTTTTTACAAATAAAATTTGTCATGTTTAAATGTAATTTTATAAAAAATAAAATTAATAATATATAAATAATTGAATGAAAATATTATAAAAATATGAAGAAAAATTTCAGTGATACTTCATGTGTTTTGTTCCAATAAAACATGCACTTCCTTTTTTTCCAATCTAAAAAAAATCCCATAATATTTGTTTCTGTTTCCATTAGAGTGTCATTCCCTTCTCAAAACAGTGTTAACTATTATACTATTATATATATATATATATATATATTATCACGTGATAGGCATTTGTTTTTTAAGAATTTTTTATATAGAAGACATTCTTGTGTCCTTTAGGAAATAAGGTAAATTTGAATAAAATTCATGTTATTGATAAAGTTTTATATTTGTCATTGCACATACTTACGGTTAGCATCAAATATTGAAATTTAATACTTTTTTTAATTAATTATAAATAATAAAACACACAATTAATCGTGGGTGAAAATAGCCTTTAAAAGATAAAGATGATATCCAAATGAAAAAAAAATAATTGATTTTGATTATTTTAATTAAAAGATATATTGTTTATAATCATGGTAATAAATCATAATTATCATAATTAATATAATAATATATTTTTCTCAATAAAATTAAAATAGAATTCTTAGAAAAATTTAGTAACTACATTTAATAAAAAAAATTATGCATAATAAACACATGTTATTACCTTAATCTTTTATTTTAAATTATTTTAATTAATGCTCAATTTTTTAAATTCAAATATATATAATAATTACTTGTAATTACCTTTTTTTATAAGTACATGTAATTACCTAAATCGTATATAATTGATTATTACATTAATTAATTTCATTATATACTACTAATTAACTTTGAATTTATCCTCTTGTAAAAAAAAAACTGACTTTATTATTTTTTTTTAAAAAATGATTTTATTATTAATTTATGAATTGATATTTTGACTTTTAAAGATAAAGATGAGATCCAAATGAAAAAAAAATCATTGATTTTGATTATTTTAATTAAAAGATATATTGTTTATAATCATGGTAATAAATCATAATTATCATAATTAATATAATAATATATTTTTATCAATAAAATTAAAATAGAATTCTTAGAAAAATTTAGTAACTACATTTAATAAAAAAAATTATGCATAATAAACACATGTTATTACCTTAATCTTTTATTTTAAATTATTTTAATTAATGCTCAATTTTTTAAATTCAAATATATATAATAATTACTTGTAATTACCTTTTTTTATAAGTACATGTAATTACCTAAATCGTATATAGTTGATTATTACATTAATTAATTTCATTATATACTACTAATTAACTTTGAATTTATCCTCTTGTAAAAAAAAACTGACTTAATTATTTTTTTTAAAAAAAATTGATTTTATTATTAATTTATGAATTGATATTTTGACTTTATTTATATGGGATTTAATTGATTTTTGATATATTTTTTTACGTTCTTTTTTAGTTTCTAAAATCAGAGCTTTTATTAGACTTTCCTGGAAACAATTATTTTTCTCATTCAATAAAATTACAACATGTAAATCTAGTAAAAGAATTTTAGGGAAGTTATAAAATATAATTAGATTAGACTTATGATGTGTGTACTTAAAATATTAGTTTTTTTGTGCAATTAATAAAATATAACGGTAATAAGAAATTAAAAAATAAGAATATTTTCCTATAAATAAAATAAAAAATTATGAAAAATACCAAAAAATTCAGTCAATATTCTCTAATTTTAGTCAAATTTATATTTTAATTAACGTAAACATCAAAAAAATAATATAAAACTAGAACTAATTCATTAAAATGTATAATTTAATAGTTTATTAATAACATTATGATATAAAAAATTAGATTTGATGACTTCAATTACAAAAAAAAAAAAAAATCATATTTTATCTAATATCATTCTTAATAGAAAATCAATTAATCAATTATAAGGAATCATATATCTCAAGTATTTTTTTAGTATAGATTATACATTCCTTTGTCTATTTTGTAGAAATCAAACTTAATTAGGTCTTCACAAATTCAAATTGTATTACCAATCTTCATGACCTTTCCATGGAGGGGTACCAATATACTTGGGCCCGTCGAAGGGGAAAACATGACATGGTAGAGGAAAAACTTGACAAAGTCCTTGCAACTATTGAATAGATGAACTTTTTTCCTGATTTCAAAAGATACAGTTCACTCAACGATTGCCTTTAGGTTCCAAACTCCATATGGGGAAGGAGCGTTCTTGTTTCCGAGGTCTCGATCATTTACATGGACCCACTTCTCATTCCATTTCTGGGAATTTGATGATCTATAAACTCCCTAGCGAATGATCGCTTCATGTTTGAGCATGATGAACTTTCTGGCCTCATATGAGAATGGAAAACTAGATAATTTTATGTATCGGTGGGTGAACAATCACGAACATAATAATTTTTTTTATCATGTTCCCAATAAAAAAGATACTTTGGAGCAACAAAGACCATGACTGAAGTGGCAATGGAATATCATCTAAATCTGACCACTCCCCCCTTCTCCTCCACCTAGATGCTTCTAAAAATAGGTCTTTCCGCAGAAAATTCATGTTTGAAAATTCTTGGCTCCTTGAACCTGACCTTTGAGGAAATTGTTTACTCTGGATGGTCAAAACCCCTCACGAATGACATCATTTACAAATTAAATTTCTGCTCCAGTGAGATGAATAAATGGGGAAGGAATCTAAGGAGGAAATTTCATGACCAAATAGATGATTGTTGAAAGGGGCTTGAAGCCATTCGTCACCTAAATGATCCTCCAAATGTGGCAAGTTTCACAAAAATTCAAGGAAGCTCAATTCCTTAATTGCTCAAGAAGAATCTTATTGGAGACAACAAGCAAAAATCTGCAGGCTCAAAGATGGTGACATAAACTCAAAAATTTTCCACTCCTCTACCAAAGCCAGAAAAACAGAAAATACTACCACTTCTCTTATGAAGATTGAGTTGAAAGTTCATAGTCATAAGAAGATGTCAAATGTTGATATTTCTTATTTCAAGTGAATAATGATTGTAATGATGTTCTGCACAGTATCAATAATATCTATCAGTGTATTTCATTTTATGATAACGATTCACTTTTAGCTCCCTTCACCCTTAGAAATTTCGAGTGGTACTTTTTCATATGAACTCTAACAAATCTCCTAGTCATATGGTCTCAATCCAACCTTATACAAAAAAAAAATTGGCATCTTTGTGGCCCAAAGGTTTTTCACTCTAGTATTACATGGCTTGAAACAAGCTCTTTCCCAACAGAGGTAAATGCTACAACAATTGTCCTTATCCCAAAAAACAGAAATCTCACCTCCGTGAAAGACTTTAAGCCTATCTCTCTTTGTAATATCCTCCATAAAATTATTTCAAAAGTTTTGGCAAATAGATTAAAACTCATTCTTTCAAATTGCATCTCCCTTGAGCAATCAGCTTTTGTAGAGGATCGCTCTATTCTTGACAATGTCATGTTGGCCTCGAAAATTATCCATCATACAAGATGTAAGCAGAAAGGGAAAAATAGGGAAGTAGCTCTCAAAATTGATATTAGCAAATCTTTTGATAGAGTGGGTTGGTTTTCATGAAAAATGTCTCAATTGGATGGGCCTTTATCTCAAAACTACCAATTATTCTATTGTTGTTAATGGGGACTCAGTAGGATGAATTTCTCCTGGGAGAGGGTTAATACAAAATGATTCAGCGTTGTCTTATTTCTTTATTCTTTGCATAGAGGAACTTTCTAAAACACAGAGGAGAGACGACATTTACGAAGTCAAAGTGTGTAAAGGTGTCTCGATCCTCACACACCTTTTATTCGCTGACAATTGTTTTCTTTTTTGCATGACAATGAAAGCAATATTCTGGAAAAATATTATTGATTCTTATGGGAAGACTTCTGGTCAACTCATCAATTATCAGAAATCAAAAATCATGTTCAGCTCCAACACTCCTCCCAACATGAAGCAATTCATCTCCTCCCTCCTTGGGGTCATAGACACAATTGGCACTAGCAAATACCTAGGACTGCCATCCATCATTGGAAGAAGGAAAAAAAAATTGGTTTCCTGAAATATAGACTTTGGAGTCGCGTCAACCATTGGTCTACTAAGTTTCTATCAAAAGCAGGTAAAGAAGTCCTTCTAAAGTCAATTCCACAATCCATCCCATCCTAATGCATGAGTGTCTTTCTATTACCATCAATATTGCAGGGTGATCTAGAAAATATTATGAATTCTTTTTTGTGGGAAAGCAACAATCAACAAAGAAAATGAATACATTGGATGAAATGGGCGAAACTATCTATGAAAAAAGAATTTGGAGGTTTGAATTTTAGGCACCTTCATGATTTTAATTTAGTCATGCTAGGGAAGCAAGGTTGGAGATTATTCTCTAACCAAGATACTATAATTTGAAAGGGCTTTAAAGAAAAATGCTTCAAGAAATTTTTTGGATGCTCAACTTGGACACAATCCAAGCTTCATATGGCATAGTATCCATGTTTCACTAGTTGGGGTAAGTCAAGGGTTAAAATGAATGATTGGAAATGGTAATTCTATCAATATTAATTTGGAACCAGCCATGACTTCACTCAATTAAGCACCAATTCAATCAACACCTCCCCTCCTATTGCAGAATTCGAAAATTGGAAGGTAATCCAATTAATCCTTTTCGGGCCATTGGAATGAACAGCTCCTTCATCATATTTTTCTCGAAGAAGACATCATCAAAATCCACCAAGTGCCTCTTTTCAACATGCTGGGAGAAGACAAATTGATCTGGAAATTCAGGCAAACGGTGACTATATGGTACGCTGTGCTTATCACCATTATGAATTCTATTGTTGATAATGATCACCTCAAAGCACCTGGACAATGGATGACTCTATAAAAACAAAATCTGCCCCCTAAATTTAAACACTTTCTCTGGAGACTTCTTAGCTAGGGATGTTTACCAACAAGTGAAAAACTAACTCACAAGGGAACCAATTGCCCTCATGAGTGTGTTTTTTGCTTGTCCAATGCAGAAAACATATCGGCACATGTTTAATTGATTGTCCTACAGCAAAGCATTTTTGGATAGCATCAGGAATTTGTAACGAAGTTGAGCAGCAGATTTATAATGCATCAGATATCAATGAGTTAATTTTCTCCTTGCTGCCACAACACGATCAGCATTATCAAAACAAGGCAATTATGGTGCTTTGGTCAATTTGGAAAACCCGAAATGAAAAATTATGGGAGGACATTGAGATATCTCCAACTGTATCCATTGCATTCACCCACCAACATGTGTCTGAATGGTCCTTTGCAAAATCTTCATCTCCAAACAAGCAAATTCCTTAGCTAGGACATCAAAATTTTTTGCTTATAGTCATGACTTTAATAATATCCCTACTTGTATGGAAACTTTACTTTAGAATGAAATACCACAACTTTTTTTCTTTAAAAAAAAAGCTTCGATTAGATCCCTTGTTTCTTAAAATAAGTTTAATTATTTGATCTCTTTTATCAGATGACCATTAACTACATTAACATTGTATCTACTTGGAAAATGACCATTAACAGCAAGTCAAATGTCAATGAACAGGTAGGATTCTATGGTATATGATTTAGATAGTATTAAAGTGATTAATTAATTGAACCCAAAAGAACTTATTTAATCTTTTAGTAATAAAGAAATTAAGTTGAACTTAATAAATAAATAAGAGATAAAAAACATAATTTAACCTCTTCTCTATAATAGTCTCAAATAACATTTTCACATGTATATAAGTTACACAAAAAATTATTGAAACATCTATATATATATAAGAAAGTATCTACTTATTTTAAGAGTAATTTTTTGAGTTTTTTTTATTTTTATTATTTATTTTTATAAGAATGGATCTATTTAATTTTAATGATTAGATCTCATTACTCTTAAAACTCTTAAAATTAGTTAATTCCTACTCATATATATAACTACACAAGTGAGTGAGCACTCTTGCTCCAACAGATAGCCGCATATATGTGCGCGCTTGATAAATTTATGACCACACCATGACACATGCAGTTGCTCTAAGACGACAACTCACAATTATGTTTGATATTCTAAACCAGAATTGCCAACACTTGTCACTTTGTCTTGTTCTAAACATGGAAAAAAAAAATCCTACTAAATATAAATGAAAAGACAGGTAAATGACTATACAAAAAAAATGAAAGCCCATAGCTGTCACTCAGCAGCACAGAGACAGAAGTAGGAATATTCCATTACAACCTGCAGATTACAATTGAGCCAATCATCCAAAAATAAATCAATTTGAATCTGATACTAACTTAATTTTACAAAACTGATTATAAGATAAAAATTATTCTATGCTTATATATTTGATCTTATCATTTGAGATCTTTAACAATTTCAACACTCTCCTCGTACTAGACATTAAACATCTAGAATTGTAAAATTTGTTGACACTTTTATTTATTTTTTATTGACAAATTAATAATTGTTAATTTTGTTAAAAAATTATGACATTTTCCTCTCCCATTCTCTTTATTTTAACCACCAAACAAATTTTATATCTTTTATCTTTCATTCATTTTAAATAACATCCATGGTAAAAATTTATTTTCGCAAGCATGAATCATATATTGTAGGTGCACGCTAGAATTCGCCACAAGTAGAATTATTGTTGTGACATTGTGATCTTGAACGACCTTGCAGCACTTTAGATTGTACTCAGTAGCGATGTCCTATCTACATTTCACTATAGTGTAAGTAGGACTCGATTTGCCAAAAGATTAACTAGACAAAATGACTTTTCAGGTGCAAAGCTTGAAGTGCAGTCCTGAACAATAAACGTTGTTGATGTGTCTGTACCTTTTTCACTATTTAATAAAACAATTTCACTCGGTAAAACTATCGGCAATTTTTGTGTAAATATTACTTGAATTTTTTTATAAGTATTATTTAAAACACATAGTTAACTTTTCTTTTATTCTTTTTTGGTCAAATATTATTTCTTCTAAGTTCTAATCCACGCACGCTTAAAATTGTTTGAAAGGTAGAGAAAACAAAGGAATATATAGGAAAATACAATGATATAGAGAAATCATTAATTTATTCAAATTTATTATTTTCTCATCATAGCACACATGTGACCAATCTATGGCTTCCCACAACCAGGCCATTTAACAATGTCTGGAGAAAGGGTCTTAAGGACTGGATTTCTCTCAAAGAAATTAGTTGGCCTCAATTCAAATCCGGTGCTCAACAAAGGCATTATTGGAAAATCCTCCTGGCATGGAACATGGTGGATTCCCACTACGTACCACAACACAATATCCTTGTTCTCAATACCCCTATTCCTGCAATTTTATTTTTCAATTTCAAAACAAATGTTAATCATACAATATCAAGAAATTTTTTAACTCATACCCACAAAAGTTAAGGACTGAAATCACTACTTGTTGTCTTGTTACATTCGTTTTCTTAATTAAGTTAAAAGGGTTAAATTATTTATTTAATTATGCAATTGTCTTCATTTTAAGTTAGTCTCAATCCATATAAAAAAAATCTATAAGTTTTAATCCTTCAACAGTTTATTCTAGCAGTTTATTATTGCCAAAAAGTTTCTGTAATGGGTTTATACCATAAAATGTTTTCTCTCTGTTATTAACAATAAGGAATTTCCACCCAAAAAAAAAAAACAATAAGGAACAAAACTTAAATTTTATGTATGCACATGTGTCAGAACTAAAATTTATGGCTTTTTTTAGTAAAAGAAAAGACTAAATCTTACAAATGAAAACATGTTAAAATTTGTACTTAAGGTTAACCTAATACTACAAAACAAACTTATAAGCTCTATTTCAGTCATCTTTAATTAATATGGGATTATATCCACCCTCTGACATCTACCACAACAAAAATGCATGGTGTTAATTACCAATTAAGACCTGCCAAGGGTGTCTGCAATTAAAGCGGCTTAACAGAATAACTATAGCGACAAAATTAATAGTTTAAGCAATTATAATTATACCTCTAATTAAAAAATATTTATTTTGCTAAAAAAAAAAACAATGGGTTAGTTTTCAATTGGATAAACAGAATTAAAGTGAAACATATTTGGTTCCAAGGTTAAGATATGCATGCTTACTGCTTAGTCCAAACAGCCAAAGTATCATCTCCATGACTTTGATCAACAAAAAGTCCACCAGCCCACTTCTCAGTCTTATTGTAAGGTGTAACCCAAACATTGTAATTGGTGAAAGCACCACGTCTTTGAGGGTAATCATCCTCTCTGAGAAGGGGATGAGATGCTGCATTTGGAACCAAACGGTACCCTACTTCATTTCCAGTGGAAGTCTTCTTATTAGGGTTCACAATTACTATCTCTGAAGGGCTGAACCCTAGTTTGGTCTTTGCATCAGATTCAGTCTTTGCAACTTCACTACTAGTTGTCCAATAGCTCTTTCTCTTGGAACTGTTGTAATCCGTGACTTGCACAGTCTTGAAATTTGTCTTCACAAAAGAGTTGTCCACACCATCAATGTCAAAGTCAAGATGGTATATGTAGTAATGGTCATGGTAAACACCAATGCTGTGTTCTGAGACCAATGTGCCATGTTGGTCATCTTTTATTTGATCTGTGTGAGTAATATCCACTGCCTTAATTTCCAAAATGCCTGATAGTGATATCTATTGGAACATGAAGAAGAATTGAGTTAGAATTTGGATTATTGTAGAAAATGTCCAAACAAGGGTTGTCTGTCGGTCACTATAAATATACTATGTCCAAAGCTATTCTTATTTTGATTCCAAAATTATAAATATTTTATAAATTTAAAGTTTCATTAATTATTTAAAATTCACATATCTTAAGCGATATGTAGTTAACTAAAATCTCTTCTTAATCATAGTTTATTTATTTCTATCACTAATGTTTAAAATTAAAGTTAATTTCCATGCAGTAAAGTATAAAGTTTATTTTATATTTGAATAGATAAAGTTTCAAATATGTTTCTATTATCAATCTAATAATTAGGCCGAGTCAATAACCAGTCCAATTTTTAAAACATTTCTTACATATATCATCAATTTTCTTATATTTAAAACTCTTAACTTGACATTTTTACTCGTTTTCTTAATAAATTGATTCAGTTGAATTCTTCTGAAGCTTTTTTTTGTTTAAAACAAACGAATAATTATTTTATAATGTCAATAAGATCTAAATTTATTTGAACACTTTGATTTTCTTTCCATTAAGACTTCTTTGCACAATAAATTCATTGTTGTGCTATATGCTTCCCAATTTTTTTGTCTAAATTTATATTTCAATATTAAGTGTGAATTTATTAAAATGTATTACTTAAGTGTTGATATGTAAAAAAAAATAAAAAGGAAATAGAACTAAACAAAAAAAATAACTAGAGTAATAATAATTAAATTAATTTAAATATTAGCAAGAAAAAAGACATAATGCATATAAGTTTCGTATAACATCTTTTTAAATTAATAACAAATGAATAAAATAGTCAAATCAAGTGAATTATAAATGAATAAAGAATAACATTTTTCAGTGAATAGTAAAAGTGTTACATGAATACTTCTTGAATTGTAGAAGTGATATATTCACATCTAAATCATCTGAATCAATATTTATTTCATTAAATTTTATAAGATATTTTTTATAAAACATATTAGTATATAAATTATGAAATAGTTATATGATTTGCTATATATAAATTAGTTATATACTTAACCCGTATAATGCCCGTGTTGAAGCACTAGTTGCTTTAAATTAATTCCAGAGTTTGATATATTATTATTTTTCCCTTACACATTTATGGTTAAAGTGGCCCACGTGTACAACATAAAGAAACAAAGCATACCGAAGGCTTGATTGAACCACTTGGCTTGAACTCCCAATCTATTACATTGTCATAGTTGCCAACGGTAACAACTGATCTAACAATTAGACTCACATCAGATCTAACTTCTCGAATCTGAAAAAAAAACAGTGTCAATTCCGACAAAATGACATAAGTAAACTTATAAAAATAACAAGAATGAACAAACACGTTGAAAAGGGCCAAATTGTTTAATGTTTAGCCTTTAGATGTAGCTTTAAAATTGGTAAAATTGTATTTTAACAGTTTGTACACTGAAGAAAAGTGAGTTTGCAGTGAAATAATTAATTTTGACAAAAAAAAAAGAAAAGAGAATTGTTAGCTACTATATTTTGTTGTAAAAAATTGATCGAGCTTTAAACATAAAATTTATTTAAATTTCAAACTATTAAAAATCACCATAAATCTCATACATAACATTCTATAACTAATTGGGTGTCAATGTAAAAAGAATTTACACTCAGTATATTTATATGAAATTCTTAAAACAATTATTATAAAAATTAATAATTTTATGATACATAATAATCTATAATTGATGACATTGTGAAAAAAAAACCTTTACTTTATCAATACATTTTAACTAAATTCTTAAATCTATACTTTATTATTTAAATAAAATAATTCTTTTAAACTTACTTTTAAATATTTAACTATGAGTTTAATGGTCAGTGTAAAAACATTTGCTAGTGTCAAAAAGGATCCAGCTGAAGTAAAAAGTACTTGCTTATGCATCATTTGATATTTTTTTACGAGAAAATGTTGATGGTAAAAATCATATCCAATTCACGCTATTGAATTTTTTTCAAAATCAATTTTTTTAGGGTGAATCCGATATTGACCATTGTGTAAAAGAGAAAGGTCATCCTTGTATATATTTTTCATTGTGAAACCAAACCATATTATATAATATACCACAGAAAAGACCACAATTATATATACTTACTTGCTCATTGGGAATGCCTGATTCAGTGTGACGCCAACTGATACCACCATATTGTTCAAACACACAAATTGCATTCTCCAAGTGTTGTGGGCTACCATCACTTGCCGCAAAATATACGTCTAGGAACTGTGCTTGTGGTGGACAATCATGCAAAGGTTCCAAAGAAACCATAGATTGACCAAACCCAAATTCACCAGCATCAAAGAAAGTCTTGTAATACCATTCCTCACCTGGGTCTTGATATGGCACAAATAATTCAGAAATGTACCCTCTGTATAATACTTGACGTGACTTATGCACTTCAGGGTCGTAAATTGATGCAGTTGAAATTATCACACCAGCTCGCACATCATAACCTATGTGGAACTTCCAATTGGCCCAGCTGAACAAACACACGTAATAATATGTAAGTGGTAATTAACACGAACCATGAGCAATCTTAAATCAATCATAAGAATACATGGAAGTTATATTAGGTACTTATTACTTATAATTAGCTAATACATTTTTTTATAATAATCGCATTTAGATTTAAACCTATAACTTCATACATATTATCTTAAATATTTCACCATTAGATCGATCCTAATGATTTCTATAATTAGCTATTTATTTTTATTTTTTGCTTAAATATATTTTAATTTTGGTTTTAGAATTTTTTTTAGTTTAAGCCTTCATGATCCCTAAATTTTCAGGAACCAAAAAGATATTCAACTGATTCTATTTAAAATAAGAGTAATTAATATTTCAAAATCTAAAATGAAGATCAAGTAATATGTTGCCGTAAAAAAATCAAATATATATGACGTGTTTGAGAATGAATTATTATTGGGAAATAATTACGGTTTTTCAACTAATGAAGTTTATAATTAATATATATATATATATATATATATATATATATATATATATATATATATATATATATATATATATATATATATATATATATATATAGAAAAACTGCAACTTACCTTAAAAAATTATCGTAAATTAAAATTAATTAATTTACGTTTCTAACAACTTAACTTAAACAAGAAAGACCAGATTTTTATTTTTTTTTTTGAAGGGGAGAAAGACCAGATAAAACCATATTAACTATTTATTGCGTAGCCTCGTTAATTAAAGATTTAAAGGAGATATCAACAGCTTGCCCTTCCACCGAAAGGGGAGAGTTTTTGAATTTTTCATGTTTGTTTTAGAGAAATTTTTCATGTTTTTAAATGTGAATTTCACTTTTCTGCTGTTTTCACCTGTGTTACATTTTTTCTTTACCTTTATTTTTCCAAGTCTTGTCATGTTTCATATTTTCAAATTCAATTTACAAGAGGGATCTAACTCATGTAGTTAATAAGGTGCTTGAGCCTTATAAATTTTTTAATACCCCCTTTGATTCTTACTGATACAAAAAATCAAGAAATATTCACCAATGATTTTCTCATCAATTACATAAAATTACTCATTTTTTTTCTCTAAATTGAATTGCTAACTTTAGAAAAAAAAATTAGGTGCGTCAATCAATAAAGAGAATAGAATGAGTAATTTTATTAAACACTTTTTTTTATCAATGTCAGAGAAAAAAAATTAAATAATACAAATCTCCAGAGGTTTGTTTACAGTTTTAATGATTTTTTGTTTTTTTAATTAAAATTAAGATTTTATTTAATAATTCGTTTAATGAAAATTTATACAGTAATAAATGTTAGCATAAGCTAGTAAAACTCTAATTTTGTGAAGCTTAATCCAAAGGTATCATTTCTATCACACCATATCTTCAAAGAATTTTTGGTGTTTCTTTCTATTTAGTATGTTTTGTTATCACATCTATTTGTTTTACATGAAATTGACCGTGTATCTTTTTTTTTTAATTATTAATCTCTTAGAAAATATGACTAATCAGTCACATTTAATAAGGTCATTAATCACGTTTTTTATTTCCAAGGTTTGAACATCAAATCTGATGGTTTAAGGAGATCAAATGGAATATTACCTGTACCAATAATTTATTAGTTATTAAATCTAATCAATTAATTGATCTTATAGCACGCATGGTTCCGCAGGTCTTTAATTAGTGTTTGTTATATGGGTTTTGCTAACTAGTACTAGGTTAAGAAATTAAAAAAAAAAATAGTTCTTTAACTAAGGGTACTTGTTTATATTTGATTTGTTATATATATATAAACCATGAAGCCATGAACTATACCTTATACTATGTCCTTTGATAGTGAACCCGGGTCCTTCGGGTTGATGCGAGGCAAAAGAATGAAGCCGTGGACTGAACGGTGGCTTCAAATGCGAAGCCCGGTATTCGGTGTTCTCCGCCTTAGGAACAGGCTCAACAACGTTATCATGGTACTCAACAATCTTCATTGTGTCAAGATCAGCGAGAATGTTTATGCCACTAATGGGCCTCACGTAGATATTCGCAGTTCCATTCTTGGAAAAACACTCCAACCTCAAAGCCCTAGTGCTCTTGGCTTCCCCGTACCACCCCACGGTGAAGCAGGAGCACACCACCTCCGACAAGTTCAAACCCCTCTTGTTAATGGACTCAACAAAGGGACCGTACTTTAGCGGCAGCGATATGGCCAAGCTTTGTTCTTCCAGCGTCAAGGTCGGGAACCCCGTGTCCAAGTGAATTTTGTACGAGACAACGTTGGAGGATTTGATGTTGATGATGAGTTCGTGGATTTGGGAGTTGTTGACGATGGCTACAACGAAGGCGCTGCGTTGGGGTGGGGTTTTGGTGCCGGAGGAGGCCCACTTTAGGACGTGGGTCTTGTCGGGATCGTCGAGGCCGACGTAGTGGAAGAAGACATGGTTGGGTGGTGTGGGGTATTTCTTTAGGACTGTGGCTTGGACGAGGGTGATTTCTTGCTTTGTTAAGGGGTCAAGTGGGTGTGTGATCAATTGCAAAGGGCTAATGGAAACTCCTTCTTTGGCTTGGAAGAGGAAGAGTAGTGTGAGTAGTGAGAAGAGGTAGTGGAAGAGTTTCATGGTGATGGTGCTAGTATTGTGGAATTCACTGTCTTTATATTGAGCTGCTGGAAGTGATGGGTATAAGAATACGAACAAGTTTTCATCATCAGTTCAACATGAAGTGAAATCTAAAACAAAATAGTGAGAGAACTTTTTTAAATTCTAAAGAAAAGAGTGAGACTTAGGAAATTTTAGTTAACATCTATGATATTTTTTATTTTAGTCAATAGTTTCGACTTTCAACTACATTTACTATAAAGATAGTTCTTAATCACTTTTGCAAATAGTGTTTCTATTTTACTTGTTACACTAAATTTATTTTCTTATTTTTTAATTTACTATTTAAGTTTCTTATATTTTAAAATATAGTGTCTTATTCCTATAAAACTAGAACTATAATCCTTAAAATAAAAAATATATTCTTTTATTATTATATCTAAGTATTCAATTGAATATTTAGTGTGAAATAGAATATTAATATAATTAAGTTTTATGTAAAAATAATTCAAAATTCTAATTTTATTTTCTCTTAATTTATTATATTTTTATAATCTTATATATTATTTTTAAAATATAATATATAAAATTAAATTCTATTTTCACATATTTTAGAAAATGTATATAATAGGAGAACCGATTTAGTGTAATAGAAAATATGAGAAGAATTTTGCAATTAAGCCTAAAAATTAATATTAAATATTTTTTATTAATAGACTTAAAATTCAAATTTTGTTATTTTATTTTTTTAATTAACCAATTAATTTTAATAAAATAAGTAATTTTATGTTTTTTCTGATGTGTTTATCTAAATGATTTCTGTTTTAAAAAATAATTTTATGCATACTTTGATAAGTAAATCAAAGTTTAAACAAAAAAATTTTAAAAAAAATATTTTAAAATTATTTATTTTAAGCTTAAATAAATTGTTCAGTGTATTATTAGATATCTAGTGAGAGATAAAAGAAATATATATAAAAATATTATAAATAATATAATGCGATACACGTGAAGAAAAATATAAGTATTCAAATATTATTACTCTAAAAATATTGAGTTACCAACTTACCATGGTATCAATTGGTAATTAATGAGCAGTTCTGGTAAGAATTTCTTCAGGTACAATTAATACGTAACGTACGAAATCATGGCACTGATTGTTGTTGGATGGTAACTTACTAAAATGAAGATAGAAAAAACTAAAGAATGAAACCAAATAAACCAATTCCCTCCACCATATTCGTCTCAATTTTTTCGGAGTATTATCCAGCTTTCCCCTTAATCAATTAATACTCCCAGTTGTCCTAAATATTCGATGAGAAAATTTTGGATATTTATAGTATTTCTCTTTGACTTGTTTAATGGCCAATAATAATTTTATCCCATTTGAATAAAAAAATTATCACGTCTCAGAAAAAGAATGTTGAGTTTGATATTTTATAGTATACTTTTTTCAAATGTGGTGACATGAGAATCATGAAATTTAAATGCTTAGAACAGAGGTTGTTGGTTCCACACAGTAATATGAGTTCACATTAATTTCTATTGCAGTGGTGAAAAGTTACATCTAGTTGCATAATTCAAAAATTTATTTAGAGTGTGTTTGAATTGAGAAATTTTAAATTTTTGAGAAATTTTAAATTTTAAGAATTTTAAATACTTTAATTAAAATTATTTTATTTTTAAAATTTTGTGTTTGGATAAAAAAAAATTAAAGTTATGAAGGTGAAAAAAAAATTATTGGTGTGCTAGTTATACGTGTTCTTCTACGCTCACATCCGATCGATATTTCACGAACTGAAATGGTGTTTCTTGGAAAAGACTTTAAGAAGATAATTTCAATTTCTCACCTTTTAGAAGGAAATTTAAATTCCAGACTTTTAATTGTTTAAAATTTTGTTTTAAAATTCTAAAATTTTAAATTCTCCAAAAAAAATATCCAAACAATAAATTCTAGATCACAAAAATTCAAATTCTCTGATAAATTATTTTTTTCAGTTAAAATTCTTTATTCATTCAAACGTACTCTTGGTGAGAATTCATATTCAATTTTTACAGTAAGTAAAACTTTATTGGATGAGTGAAAGTCAAACAATACAAGTAAGATTAATTTATGATGCATTAAGTTAAAGACATTCATATCTTCGACCCAAAAAAAAAATTGGAGGTTACATGAAAGATATTTTGACCGGATCGAATAGGGAGAGAAAACAAGTAATTTAAGAAAAAAATAAGATATTGAGTATGTATTTGTTAAGAAAATAATAAGATATTGAGTGATGTTAAGAAAAATGAGAGAAACTATATTTTTATGATACTAAGACTTATAATATTTACGCTCGCTCAATTAATTGAATTAAACCCTTTGATAGGAAGACTTGATTAAGCTAGCTAGTAGTGGATATTTTAAATTTGATGCATGTATCAAAGATGATATATAAAGAGTGTATATTAGCACCAGTGATTTTTTGTGAACCAAAAATCCTTTTTTATTAATTTAAAGCAATATGTGATTTTATTTTTACTTTTTTTGTAAAATATTACAAATAACTCACCTTCTCGTTCACTCACGTTCGCCACTGACATGTACCCATGGGACCAAAGGTACGATAACAATAGAAAAAGACATGTCTTCCAGAAGAAAAAGACATTCTGAGTTATTTGTACTAAATAAAGAAAAAAGAGATTCCTTCAATTTATGTTGATCTAAATAAAGAATTTTTTTTATCTGTGATGTATGTTAATATGTATCTTCTAATTTTTTGTATATAGCTATTTCAGAAAAAAAAAAGAATAAAAATATGATTTGTTGTAAAAAAAACAATTGCAAAAGTTATTTTAAAAAAATAAGATTAAGATTTAAGTGTAGGATTTTAACAAATGAAAAAGAGTGAGAATCTAATTCTTTTAAGTTAAAAAAATTATTAGGGTAAATATAATTAAAAAATTGTTATTCTTATTAAATCATTTAATTTAATATATTTAAATTTTTTGATAAAAATATTAAGTTAATATTTGATTCACAAAAATTTTATAGAAATATTTTTAAGAATATGTATGACAAATTTAATACTTTTTTAATTATTTCTAAAAATCATGATTCTTAAAATATGATTCTCATGAATCATGATTTCGAATTATCGTCATTTAAAAATTATTTTGAATAACCAATGTGATGAGGCCACAGACAGAGCTAAGGGGGTAGGCATGGACCTGGGTACCCCTTTGCTTCAAATTATATATATATATATATATATATATATATATATATATATATATATAAAAGTATAAAATTATATAAAATTAATTTTGTAGGTTGTTTTTATAATAATAATTAAGATTAATCAGTGAAAAATTATGTTAAATTAGTTCCATTTGTTGTTTTTTAATGTTTAAAGTGATAATTAGTGTAAAATTAGTTATATGTTTGTTGTTGTTATCCTTTAATATAAAAATTAATTTCAATTTTATGTGTAAAATAAGTAAATTTCTTAAAAATTATTATTTATTAAAATTTAAATATTTAGGGACGTATTGAATTAAAATTTTAAAAGGCTATTTTGATATAAATAAAATTCTGTGAATTTTAAAAGACTTCATAAGAATGTGATATCTTTTAAGATTTTTTTTTAAAAGAAAATTGATTAGAATTTTGTAGTTTAGCTTTTAATAGATTTATAAAATATGAAATCATAAAATTTGAAAGGAAATTAAATGCGTTACTTTCAGAAGAAAAAAAATCATGCATTGTATAAAATAAAAGAAGGGCTTAATTCATTGTATAAAATAAAAACCTATCGTAGAGCCGTGTTTCTCTGCACAACTTTCCTTTGTACCCTACAAAAATTGCTCTCTAACTACCTAAGGGTGTGTTCACTTGTGTTGGATAGGAAATAAACAAATGGGTGATAAATATGATAGATTAAAATAAAGACAAGAGAAATAGAGGAATGGAAATAGGTAAGAATAGAGTGAAAATAAGAATATTTGATTTAAGAGAAATAAGAAAGAAATAAAAATAAATAAAAGAATAACATTATACAATTTTTATGCACATCAACAAGGAAATAATTAATTTTTCCACCTATTTTGACACAACCGAACAACCTCAAATTTTTATTCCTCAATTATTTCACACATAAGTTATATAAGGTTGTCTTATCTCCCATTGGTGTGGTTGTGTTATTATCAATCTTAGCAATGATCCTTCTTTTAAGTGGGGGTCTAATCAAAGCCTCTGAACATATATATCAAGGTACCATTCACGGGTAGGGATGGAGACCATACGGTGGAAACGATTAAAGACTTTTGCCACACTAATACGGTTATAGAGATCCTGTACCTCGATTCAATCATCAATGTCTGGTCTCCAATCCTTGTGTTGTGCTTGCCACCCCCACGATAGCTTAGCTTGTGGCTTTCTTTATCAAACGCACAGATAGGGTGCGAGACTGTATAGGTATAATTTTAAAAAGGTAAAATTATATTTTTGGTCATTCAGTTTATCTTTAATTTTAAATTTGATTCCTCGATAATTTAATTAACAAATTTGATCCCCAGTTTTATATATAAATCCTGTAAAATTAATCTTAGAAGCTCGATTTGGACGTTGACCGTTAATCTCAGACATTGACTGTCACTTGTCAACGTCTGAGTGGTTCCCTGTAAAAGCTTCATTTTTTATAGGTAAAATTGCACTTTTGGTCTCTCAATTTTACTCCAATTTTGATTTTGGTCTCCCTATAATTTAATTCACACATTTGGTCCCCCAGTTTTATAAATTCAGCCAAATTTCTTTACGGTAGAAGTTGTATTTCAAATTTCAAAAAAAAAATATCATTATCATACATAGGTCACTTAAGCAGTAGTCGTATACACATAATACCGCATGGGGAAAAAAAAAGAGGAAGTTATTACAAAACCTGTTAAAGTAAGAGATCTAAAAATTTCAAACCCAGGTTGAAATTCATGCGTCACTTTCCCAAGTTGAACAACTCCAAAAGTGGGAGAGAGACAAAGAGTGATTTTTTTCTGGGTTTCAAGTGAGTGAAAAACTTGCAATGAAAAAGAACTGCGAGATTTATCAAGACCTATCATGTCTCTAGCACCAGTGGTTAAACCATTTAAAAGACCAATTTTGCAGGACCAATTCATAAAGGGATTTGTAAAACTGAGGACCAAATGTGTGAATTAAATTATAGAGGGACCAAAATCAAAATTGGAGTAAAACTAAGAGACCAAAAGTATAATTTTACCTAAAAAAATGAAGTCTTTACAGGAACCACTCAGATGTTGACACGTGGCAGTCAACGTCTAAGGTTAACGATGAACGTCCAAATCGAGCTTCCATGACCAATTTTGCAGGATTTATAAAACTGGAGGATCAAATTTGTGAATTAAATTATCGAGGGACCAAATCTAAAATTAGAGATAAACTGAAAGATTAAAAATATAATTTTTCCTTAAAAAATAGATTCAGACTGTTTTGAATCGTGTAAACTGGTGTGGCTCGTTTGACCCGGTCAGTTTTACGATTAAACCAGTGGGCAAAAATATCAAATGAGGTTCCTTTTACAAATTATTTACCTAAATGAGTCTATTTTGAAATTATTTATCTTGTGGGTCTCTTTTTATACTACAAGACGCTTCTCCATTGGGCGTGACAATGGCATGAGTTAGGAAGTGGTGGCCTGCCAGGCGTGACCACACGTGATGGCCTGTCAGGGTGACCACACGTGCTGATCTGCCAGGCACTTTAATGTTTCAATCTTATTGTGCAATGCTTTTAAAATAAATAAAAATAAATAACGATAATGTGAATGACACATAAATGTGTTAGCATTTATTTGTAACGTCTATGTAAATTTTGGCTGTTAAAAAAATATACCAACAACATCAATAATTATGAGCTTAACTAATAATAATAATGTGGTGGACATAAAAGGTACTACAATAAATAATTATTGTCATCAACAAACAAATATAACATATATAAACACAACATAATTATAACCAAATATTAAATTATTAAGTTACAATAAATTAATATTTATCACACAAAAAATATAAACAAAGTTACAATAAATTTATCATCCGTGTCAATTTGTTTATGCACCTACAAAATATAATCATTATTATCATCAACAGAATAAATATTAAATAATGCTATAATATATCAAAGATAAAAACATTTACTAGTTTTGAGCAAAATTTCTAACTGGTATATATAAAACACTTCAACAATGATACATACAACAACAAGGAGTGAAACTTAGCTGAGTGTAAATCACTTCAACGATTTCGTAGTGCAAATGGAACGAAGGAGGAGGAGGAGTTTTATAGGGAGGCGTGGAAGGAAGTATCTGGCAGACCAACACGTGTGGTCGCGCCTGGTAGACCAACAAGTGTGACCGCGCCTGGCAGAGTGGCAGGCCACCACGTCTGGTCGCGCCTGACAGGCCACCACGTCTGACAGGTCACCACTTCTTAACTCATGCCACGTGTCACCATTTTGGGGAACGCGTCCAATGGAGAAGCGCCTTGTAGTATAAAAAGAGACCCACAAGATAAATAATTTCAAAACAAACCCATTTAAGTAAATAATTTGTAAAAAAAATCCCATTTAATATTTTTGCCTAAACTAGTGAACTGGTCCGGACTGGTTTGCATGTAATGCAAAATGAAACACTGTGCATATTTCAATGTGTAAGTGCAGGTATGTATTTCCAAGTGAAGGAGATCCACTTAAGGAGTTAATCCTCATCTAGACCGTTAATTTTGTTTTAATCGGATGGTTCATAACAATTTTAAAAACTTGGGTCACATTATTCTTTTCTACTTCTCTTACCTTCTTCTTTTATCTGGAAAAACATACTCGTTGTGGTTACGGTTCCTATGCCATTTACAGGAAAGGAAAAAAAAAAAAAGACTTCTACATCTGCTATCAAAAATATAACAGGACCTAAAATATAAGTGAAGCATAATTATCAAAACCATTTTTTTGTGCTATATTCATGTTCACATTTCCAGAAAAATGGCTTCCACATGACCACATCTATTGCAGTGCTTGCAATAAACTATACAAAATCTATTTTCCAAACTTAACCCATCTCTACAATTAAGCGAAGGTCACGATTCAACGGAAAGAAAGCTTTGCCTCTGAGTGATTATTGTGCTGCTCGTAAGCACCGATGTTGGAGTCGGGTGATTACCAGTGCAAGGCACATGTTAGCTATGCAGTGGCTGCTGAATATTGGGGACAAGGAGTAGTTACATAAGCTTTGAGGAAAGAAATACCCATTGTCATTAAACAATTTTCGCATATGCTAAGACTTCAGGTTTTGGTGGAGGTGGCCACTGTGTTTGCCTTTGGCAGATAGCATAGGAACCGGAACGACGACAAACACCAGCTACGTTTTTTCACATAAAAGAAAAAGTTCAGAGGAGTAGAAAAGAATTTTTTAAAATTGTTATGAACCATTGAATTAAAACAAAATCAACTATCCAAACGAGGAGTAACTCTTTAACTTAACTTGCAGGAAGTGGATCTCCTTCATATATATATATATATATAATTAAATTAGAAATGAGAAATCAAATTATATTATTTTATAACTTTCAATTAAATAATACTTTTTAAAAATTTATTGTTGAATTAATAAATTTTTTTACATAAATTATATATATATAATTTTATATTAATCTAAAATCATTTGTTACATCTTTGATATAAATTAAAATTAACATAATATAAATATATTAAAATATGAATAATTTGATTATCTTTTTATTGGTATTTAATTTTGATAAAATTTGACACAAATAATCTTGATATTATGAAAATATAATTCAATAATTTGATCAATAAAAATTATATTATATATCATGTTATAAAAAATTGTTTGATTGTTGTCAAAATTACACCAGAGTAATCTAATCTCTCTTCTATATATATGGCAATGTATGAAATTTTTAAATTTTATTAAAACTGATCATATAGTTCAATTATTACAAGACCAACCCAACGATAAGCTAGACCTAAAACAAATTGTAAAAGAACTTTTTTACTTTAAATATGTTGAGTCTTTTCACTAACATATATGACTTTTTTTTATCAATGTTTGAGGCCTTTTTTTTATAAATACTAATGACAAATATTTTTTTACTAGTCAC
>NC_016089.4:11484699-11598339 GCF_000004515.6 Glycine max | reverse complement strand
ATCAGGGGTGCTTTGATTCTTATTTCTCCTTCAAGATTTACTTTCACTAGCATTTTTCATCCTACTTTTACATGTGTGTAGGAACCTTTGTTGTAAAGGGAAATATCAAAAGAAAATGGTTAAATAATGATTTTAGAAATTTTGCCACCTAACTTTCATTATTTTGCAAATTTTAACACTCAAGTTTTTTCTTTAAATTTTATCACTCAACTTTCATTATTTTGCAGATTTTACCATCAAAGTTTTTTTTTCGCGAATTTTACCACCAAACTTTTAATATTTTGAGAATTTTACTATCCAAGTTTTTCATTTTTATGCCTTTACCATCACATTGGTAACAAAACAACATCATTTTATTTTTTCTTTAACTTTTTTATGATCATGAATGTCGGTAAAATATGCAAAAGAATTGAAAACTTTAATGATAAAATTTGTAAAATAATGAAAGTTAAATAGTAAAATTTACAATTAAGTCTTTTTCAAAAGACGAAACTGTCATCTCATAAAGCTTTGAAAGCATATGACAATTTTCGTAAACAAATCCAATCAAACATTAATAACAGATTTTGTAAAAGAAATTTTTTTCACAATAAAATAAAGTTCAAATTCTAAGTCATATAAACACAAAGAAATAGAGATATAAGATGCACAGAGTTATATATTAGTTCATCTCTACCATGAGACTATGTTCAATTCTTGGAAACCTACAAAGTTTCACTAACTTCAAACAAAGTTATAAATATTGTCTACTGTCACTCCTAACTCTTACAATCCAAGCTTATCATCAAGCTTGAAATAACCTAATATTCTTTGTTCTACCAAGTCACTACTAGGTCTAAACAAATCAAAAGATTTATTGTTGGTTGGTTTTCTCATTGACTAATTCTTAATTAACATCTTATAGACAATTATACAATTTAAGCATTTAGACTTTTCCCTCAGGATATATAAAATGTTTTGAGAACTTTTACAACTTTACAAATTTACAAGATAAAGCTTGAGAAGAGGGAACTAAAGATTTGAATTACTTGCCTATTGTTCATAACTTTAACTCTTCAAAGCTTCTTGTATTTATAAACCTTTCTTTAACAAGTATCCGTTGTTTCTAAATGCTTGCATTGAATGCACGTTCTCTCCATGCTGAGAAACCACTCTCTTTATCTTTCTTGAAGCATACTTCAATTGTAGACATGAGCATTTGCTGAGAGCAAGTCTCTCATAATAAGTATAACAATACGTCTCTTTTGATATGTTTGAACTTGAAGGTGTTGAATGTTCTTTTACTTCTTAGTCTTCAACATATCATAAGAAGAATATTTTTAATACATTTTCTGCAAAATGAATCTTGGACACAAAATATTAAATAAAATCTTAAATATTTTATCATAACTTAATATTTGGTTACTTCTGTTCAAATCATCAAACAAAAGTATAACATTCTTCGTCTGACTACTTATAAAATGTAACTTTTAATCTTTGTATTTATTTATATCTAATCAAAATTATTGAGTGCTAATTCATCCTCTGATTCAACGGTTGTCATGACATGCTCACTCGCTCGCTGCAAGGATCTCATGCCACAATGGGCATTCGCGAAGTGTCAAATCTTGAGGGTTGTGCGTGTAATGTGTTGTCATAACTCCATTGCTAGTTCATTCTTGTTGCAGGTATGTTGTTCACGATTTCATCTTCTACATTCATCAATTTTTCTTGCAGATTTGGGGGTTTCTATACGATCTCCGACGTGCTTACATCAATGTCTTGGTTTTGCTTGAGTTTCTGATCGCATGATTTTATAGTTTTGGTTTTGGTAATTTTACCGTTGGAAACTTCCTCCACTTCTGCAAGCGGTTGCCGACAAAATCTTTACTATACTAGCTTTGAGTTTATTTTCCTCAGCGTCATTGTGAAATCCTACGACAACGTTGACGAGCTAAGTGACACATGTGCCACTGTGATGAACCCCAGAAAATGGACTCAATGGAGTTGTCGCCGCTGCTGAGACAAGCATAAAGGCTTCAAGAGCTAAAAAAAAAAACATAGAAAAGAACGGTAGGGATAAATGAAGAAAGAGTGAAAGAGAAAAGATAAATATTTAAAAAATTAAAAAAAAATCTCAACCATCTGATTAAAAATTATTATATCTAAGGCTAGAAAATAACTTTCTTTTTGATGGTGGGTGACCTATGCAGGTGCTTTTATATTTGAATTTGCAAATTAGAATTTAACTCACCCAAATAAAATAAAATAAATAAATAATTTTGATTATTAATAAAATAATTAACAACTAATATTTAAATATTCACAATTTATTACAAATACACCTTTCATCATAAAAAATAAAGAAATGCACCTCAATATTAATTGTTAATTTATTATCATTCACTAAAATGATTTGTTTTAACTTCTAAAATCAATTCCTTGAGTTGGTTAAATATGATCATTGTAATTGCATATTATTTGTTTTTGGTTAGTTGAGCAACTTGCTGACTCCTAAGGCCTAAAATAAATTTTTAAAAAAATATTTTTTTATACTTTAAATGAAAGAATTATATGTTTGATTTTTTTTACCAATATATGTGAATTTTTTTGTCAACGTATATTGCATTTTTTTTTACTTTATAAAAACTAAGTAATATTTTGTTAGTAATTCTAAAGTTTAACTTAAAACTTAAATTTTAGTTATTTTATATTTAACCCCTATGTGTACACCTCCAACTGAGAGAGGTATGCACTAATTCCTAAATCAACTTTTTAAGTTATAACTCATATTTTACTATTATAATATATAAAATATTTTGTTATAATTTTTCATATACTTTTATAATTATAACATTATTATTTTATAATTTTATGTGCAATCAATCAATTATTTTAAATTTATTAATATATGTTATCGTAAATTTTTAAAAAATATTATGTGTGTTTATTAATTCAAATGTTTTACACATCATCAATGACAAGTAAATATGCGTGTGTATAGATACGGTCTAAGCACTTTTTTTAGTCTTAATATGGTCTAGGCACTTAATTATTGGACTATTGATCTCTAGCAAGAGTTTGTACTTTGTAGTTGCAACATGAGCGAAAATACTTTTATGTTTAATTATCAATGAATAGATTCATGTTGTCTCTAATTATATAATAATAATTCCAAATTTCTTGTATCATTATCTTTTAACTGGGATTACGTCAATCACCTATGTCTTCAACCTAGCTTTTGGCTCTAATTAAAATATCACATAAGACTTAAATCATCAATCCAAAATGGTGAAGGGACTGCGGAAGATCTTGAGCGTGCCGCCGCCGGAGACCACGATGGCCAAAATGGTGTCGGTCTCGACGGCGGGGCATGGGAATAACTTGAAGAACATATTTCACCATTACCTATGTTTCTGCTAATGATAAGGTCGTCCCACTCCAAGAATTTATTTTTTCCCACGCCCTATCCTTGATGAAGTTAAAAAATAGCCTTCTTGCTCCTTCCCACAGAAGAAGGAAGGCCCAAATGTTTCCCTCCACCATTTCCTCTAGTCACCCCTAGAAGAGATATCACATCATTCTTCAAACCTTCATCCAAAATTTTTCTAACCACCACAGCTTCTCTCACATCAGCTCTAAAAAAGAGTAAGCTATTATCTGCAAACACTAAGTGGAAAACAACAGGACCATCTGTACAAATTTTAACCCCATGCAACTCATCCTTCCTTTCTGCATCTTTTATTAGCATAGATAATCCTTTAACACACAATATAAAAAGGTAGGAGGAGAAAGGATCCCCAGATGCATGCCCCTTTATGGAGTAATAGCTTAATCACTTCATCATTTACATTAACATAGAAATTCGTTGAAGAAACACAAAGAATTATCCGTTTAACAAATTTTGTATGAAAGTTAAGTTTAATGAGCATCTCCTACAAATAATCTCAGTCAATTTTGTTATGCAATTGTACAATAAAATCATACTTCCTTTGTTATTTTTTTCACCCCCCAATTACGCAAGGGAGTGCAATTTCTCAAGGGGGGCAGTTTTGGAATATGGGTAAAATACATCCACGGGAGTAGTGCTATTAGCAAAACGGGTTGTGCCAATAGCAGTACCCAACAAAACAGGAGAACAAGTCCAACCAATAGAGGGAAAGATAGACAAACAGAAAACACAGGTTTAAGTTCAACTGTTTCAAGTCCTAGTACCTTCTTCCCTCCGAGTCCGAGTTTCAACTCGGTGTAGCAATGGCGATGATGCAAGGTGTGCAGAAGAACACACTGTACGTGGGAGGGTTAGCGGAGGAAGTGAACGAGTCGATCCTCCACGCGGCGTTCATTCCCTTCGGCGACATCAAGGACGTGAAGACGCCGCTGGACCAGGCCACGCAGAAGCACCGCTCCTTCGGCTTCGTCACCTTCCTCGAACGCGAAGACGCCTCCGCCGCCATGGACAACATGGACGGCGCCGAGCTCTACGGTCGCGTCCTCACCGTTAATTACGCCCTCCCCGAACGCATCAAGGGAGGGGAGCAGGGCTGGGCGGCCCAGCCCGGTAAGCCCAAAACCCTAACCCTAGCATCGGCAAAATTGATTTTGTGTATCAATGTTTTCATGGCAAAATCATGTTAATAGTAAATATTAAAAAGTATACGAAAAAAAAAATTATACAGAGAAGCTACCTAGAGTTACTTCAACTCGGAATCAATTCTGGAGTTCTAATCATGTGAAAAGTTATCTGAAATCATGTTAACTGATATTTCGATGTATTTCTTGGAAATCCAATGTGAAACTAAACACGCGCTCAATTTCATTGTTTTTGAAACCCTAAGGAGTGAATGTTTTAATTCATTCTACGTGTATTTTTTGTGGTTTTTGAGTGGTTGATTGATTGATTATGTTGTGTGTGATTTCAGTTTGGGCGGATGCGGATACCTGGTTTGAGAGGCAGCAGCAGGAGGAGGAGATGAAACGGATTGAGGCAGAGAATCGTGCAGCGATGCAGGCGGCGGAAGACTTGCACCGGAAGCAAGTAGCAGAGCAACGGGAGGGAGAGAAGGAGGAGGAGATTGAGATCAAGGATGATCCTATGGCCAAGGCTGAAGCGGAGGTTCTTCAAAATCAATGACTTGTCAAAATGACGCAACTTGGTGAGGGAAACGCTGGGTTTTGCTATTTGTTTGCCTCATTGTAATGTCTGATGAATCTTGTGTATGGTATGACATGGAACTGTAGAATCTGAAACAGGATAGCTAGTGAAATGAAATCACCATTAGTTTGGAAATGAAATTACACTACTTTGAACTTTAGATTCATATATACATATAATGACCTTACAACACCCAGTTTTTTCTGATTATTTTAAGGTTATGTATGCTTCTGTTTTTAAGTGACATTTAGGCACATCTAAGGTAAATATGCCTCATGTAGTACAAACTGAAGTAGGACTTAAATTTCTATAGTCTTACAACTTCTAGAGCTAATTTCAATGTTGTTCTCCAGCAAAAGGAAATTTACATTGATGAATCTAACTAAATTCTGTAGATGCTGAATAGATTCTGATTCTTACTTCTCAGCCAATCCCAGTTTGGCAGATATGTATATAGTCTTTTCCAAAGACCATTCCATTGTTTAGTAATTAGTACCATCCCATATCCTTTACCCAAAACTGAGACAAGTATAAATTCTACTAGTTTCCTCAAATCAGAAAGAATAATTACCTGAACCAAGATGAACACTAAGTCCATCCATCATGTGTTGAATAGCCTTAGTAATGCTTCTCCAAATAATAGAAGTCTTCAGCACCAGTCTAGAAGAAGGAATATGTGATTGTAATCTTTTCTGGTTCACAGTGCTGAACCTAAACATTGTTACTATAAAAGATTGAATATGGCTGGGGACATCACCTACCCAAATTCTGGAACCAAATTGTTTAAACAAGCCATCCAGCTTGGGAGCAACAGAGTTCCTAAGTCTACTAATATGTCACACAGAACACTCCTCAAAATAGCACATAATTTCCCTGCAGTCTTTGATGATAGGTTCAATAGCAGCCATAGACATTTTCTGATAGATACAAGTACACCACCACAGAAGTATCCAACTCAATTTGTTGCTCCTTTGCCACTTCTAAACTCCATCTAACTCACAAGGCCTCAGTAAGGACAGGGTCCACCGGGATATTCTCTTTTTTTTTTTTTCATGCCGAGAATACAACATCGCTTGTATGGTTTCTAGCAACCAGACTCCAACCTGTGTAGCCCTCCTTAAAACAACCAGCATTGACATTCACAGGTGGCTCCCACTTCTGCCAAATGCAATTACCTGAGGGTTTTGAAATTACACATTGCTTGATGGCTTGAATACAGAGAAACGGGGCTGTTGCATTGCACAGACAAATGATTTCAATCACATAAAAGTGAGTGCCATGATTCAAATTGTTATATTTTCTGCTGCATTCACTCTTTTTATAATAGGTTGGGATTTTTGGTTTTCTTTTGGAATTTTGTGAAGCCATGCTCTATCTTTATGTATGCTTTTTGTGTCCAGCTTTTGAGTTTTGACACTTGTGTTAAATCTGGATATATATTGTTAATAGTAACCATTTTTGTCTATAAAAAGTACCATAACATACTAATTTCCTCTGACCTCTGCTACATATTGGTAATATGTTACAACTCAATTCTCTCCCAATTTTCAATATTTGAGTCACATATTTTGTGGTTTTTCATTCTTGTTTACTTTTTGGCATACACTGGTTAATTGGTTTTCTTTATTTTCCATTTTATTCTAAAAAAACATTGAAGTGAACGGAAAAGGTTTGGAGGAGTTTTATTTTATGATTAGGAGATGCTTTTTTCCTTTTAATTAATTTTTCATGTTTCTTTATTGGTTGACTTTGTTTGTTAGTTATCCGGGCTCTCTAAAATTTCTTTTTTTAATGACAGAACTATCATGCAAAACTCTAATTTTTATGCTCCCTTAAATATAGGAACACCTAATCAAATGAGATTCGTAATTGTAGTAGCTCTCCCTGGTTTGATTCATAGTGCAATATTTGGAAATAACTTGTTTCTTATATCTTCTCATAGCCTTTATAACCCTTTCATTCTCCATTTGGAAAAGGCAAAGAGATAGGAATCTAAATTTACTCAAGGATACACTTTGTGAATTATTGGGATACATAAATCAGCATAGAAACAGTTTATAACTGTGACTGTAAGAGACAAAAGTCTAATCTCTAGCGTTTCCATTTCTTTGGAGAAATCTCCTTTTTGTTTTAGCATTTTAGTTTGAAGATTTATTTATTGTTCTGTAAAGTTCAAATTATGTTTCATTGCTTTCTTATTAGTTGACTCTCTAATACTTTTTTTTTTATAAAAAAAGAAACTAAAAATATGGCTCTTATATGTCAAGATTTTAATATCTTTGAAAAAGTTGCAAAAAAAATTGAAATATCAAATTTCTTCTATAAATTTGTTTTTGAAGAAATGAGAAAAAAAGTTGAATTAAGGAGAGAAAAAAAGGAGAGTCCCAGCCTTCAATCTTTAAGAGGGTGGTTCTTAAGAAGGCTAAAGTTGCTAGGAAAAAATATACAAAACTATTGTTGGGATTAAACTTGCAATCAATAGAAATGATGACCAAGACAGGCAAAGATGTTAACACTTTTAAGGTTCATATAGCTTTTGGTTGCTTTGTTTGGATGTTGGAGATGTAAAAGCTTATTATAGGTGTGTGCCTTCAGTTTAGGGATTATAAAAGTGGGCTATAAATTGGCTTATAAATTCCCACGTCATCTTGTTTTGGCATGCTTGTATTGTGTAAACCTTAAAGAATTAATCTTTTTCTTGCATGTCATCTTTGCGAAGTTAATGCCCAACAAAGGTTCAAGAAGATCTATAGCAACTTTTTCAACGGCATTACTTCCCAAGGCTAATCCATTATGTTTAAAATAAAAGTATATAAAAAATTTCACAAATATGTATACTGCATATGTAGATCAACTAACAAAGCAATAATAAGTATATGATATATCTGTATAAATGTATCAAGAATAGAAGACATGTAACAAAAACGACAACCATTGCTCTAAGAAGGATCAGCATCAACAATGGATAAGAGTCGCAGGGGTGGACATAGCAATTAGCAACAATTAAGGGACTATGAAGGTAAGCTATTAAGAAGAACCTCAAGTGTTATTAGTAGTGTATTATCAAGGCTGATCAATTAGAAAAGAGTGATAGACAATTGTTTTGGGCCAACATTCTAGCCTCAAGTTTTACCAAAGTGAATGTGGCGTTTTCTTCCTGCACCCATCCTTTTTCTTCTACACCCAACACTTTTCAAAATATTTTATGATTCATATGAATTGTTAATCCATATAACCTAAAATATTTAAAAAAAATTAAAAAAAATATTTTAAAAAATATTTTTAATGTTCTTTTAATAAATTTAGTTATAGTTTTTTATAATATTTGTGTAAATATTATTACATTAAGTAAATTTCTGTTTTTAGTCTTATTATAATTAATTTTGATCTAATAACTTATTTTTTTACATATATAAATTTTAAATAAAAATTATAGGTTTAATAATAATTTATATATGTAAAAAAATTAATTATTAGATCAAAATTATTTCTCACAAAATTTATTATGTAAACTTATATGTGCATTAAATATACATTAGAAATTTTAGTGTTATATAAAAACATTAATTATTTTATAACATAGTTGGTCTATTAGCTCAGTTGATTAGAGCGTCGTGCTAATAACACGAAAGTCACATGTTTGAGTCTTGCATGAGTCATTAATTTTAAATTAATTTGTAAAATGACTGGTTTAGGAAGAAAATCCCTCTCACTACTGGGTGTAAAAGAAAAATGATTGGTGCAAGAAGAAAATCCCTTGCCCAAGCAAGCAGCCCAAATTCATTTGGTAGTTTCAAGTGACATTTTTTATATTTGTTGGAGGGGGGAGTGTGTGATTGTGTGAGGGAAAGAATAAGGTTTGAGGGGGTCACGAAGGCAGGGATGGGGATATTGGTACCCATTGAGTATGAGGATGGGGCTTAAAGTTGCTACTCGTGTAGGTATGGGATCAGGTATAAGTATTTTTTTTAAAACACAAGTATGATGACAAATATTATAGGATCCTACCCATTGTCATCATTCCACGAGTCATTTGAAACAAAGGGGAGTCTTATCTCAAACTTTATTCTTTCCTTCACACGATTGCACACTCCCCCCCCCCCCCCCCCCCCCCTCCACGATGCACTCCTTCCAGCAGAACAAAATATTCTCCCTCTCTTTCATTAGAATGCTTCCTCTCTTTCACTCCATTTTTTATTTCCATGGCAACAAAACATTCCTTTCTTCCTCACTTTCTCAGTTTTACTTATCTGATAGCTTTACTATCTTGCTACAAACTAGAAAAAATGTTTCTAAGCTTTGAATCTCCGTACATGGTTTGCACATGTGTAATTTGATTAGAGTTCAAGTAGTGGGATATAGACACATTAGAATGTTTTTTTTGTCTGGTACTTTACTAAAATGATCATCATTTTGGATTTGGCAATAGATGCAACATGTTTTTTTCTATTAAATTTTGAAAAGTATTTTCTAGAATACAAAATTAAAATTCTATTATGGAATGTACTTTTTGAAACCTATAATTATGTGTTCTAAAAAGTATATTCTAGAATGATATTTAAATTTTTGTATTCTAGAAAATACTTTTCAGAATACAAAAATTTGAAAGTCAATTTTAGAATGTACTTTCTAGAATGATGATATAAAGATATTTTGGATATAGAGAGCATTTAAGATAGTAAGATGAGTGTACTTAGAAAAAAGAGAATGAATGTAGAAAATGTTAATTTTTTTCTCATAATTGAGAGAAGAGTCAAACATTTGGGTTTGATAGAAAAGAGTTTAAAATTAATTGAGTCTAAAATTGATTGAGTAGAAGCAATTTTGAGTAATTTTTGTGTTTTGTAAAAAATTTTATACTCAATTTTATTTCTAACTTGATTTTATAATAAAAAAAATCAAACATAAATCACATCACTTTAAAATCAATTTTAACAAAAATCAAATTTACAAAATCAATTTTATCAACACTCATCAAAACACACATTTGTGAATCAATAAGTTACAAGTGATGGGGTTGAAATAAAATCCGTGAATCAAACACATGTTAAGGAATGAAATAAATACAAGATAGACAAAATTGAGAATCGAACAATAGTATGATGATTATTGAATGCTACATTGTACTTAATGCTTCTTTGTTCCGGCTTTGGCAGCATTGTGGTGTTCTACATATGACCTTGGAGTATGAGCAACATAGCAAACAACAACACTAGCAGAGTTGTTGCTGCATAAATCCAAATACCCAGAGGTGGACAGACAATTAACATCATCAGCAGATATGCTAATGTCTAGATTTCAAGTGAGAACTTTTCTGTCTTAGGATTGCATCACAAACCTTCACAGCATCTAGATTATCTTTGACATTATGCACCCTAACAATATTAGCCCCTCCCAAAACACCAGCTGTGACTGAAGCAATGGTAGAAGGATCCCTCTTGGCTGCGTCGGGACGAGAGCAAATTTCACCTAAAAATCTCTTTCTTGAGGGTCCAATAAGCATGGGAGCATGAGAGATGGCCAAACTTCTTGTGGCAATCTCTTCTCTGATATCAGGTAGTCCCATGAGAATGTCTAAATTGTGTTCAGTTTTCTTTGAGAATCCAATGCCAGGGTCAATCATAATCCTCCATGCTGGGATTCCTAACATCTCTGCCTCTCTAACCCGCGAGTATAGCTCTGATGATATCTCTTTACAAACATTACCATATTTCAGATTTTCACTATTCTGCATTGTAGATGGGTCCCCCCTCATGTGCATTGCAACATAAGGAACATCAAGATCAGCCATGACTTTAAACATGTTACTATCCAACTGTCCAGCAGATACATCATTTATAAGATGAGCCCCTTTACTCACTGCTTCTGAAGCAACTTCAGAGTAGAAAGTATCCACAGAAATGAGCTTTCCTTCTACCTCAGGCATTGACACTACAGCTTCCAGGACAGGGATTAATCTACCTAATTCTTCTGCAGCAGAGATCCTAGAGGCCGTTGGCCGAGTAGACTGAGCCCCGATATCAATCATATCTGCTCCTTCTGAAATCATTAACCGAACCTGATAAACAGCAGACTCCACAGACTTGAAATTTCCCCCATCACTAAAACTATCTGGAGTCACATTAAGGATCCCCATGACGGAAGTTCTCCGCGACCAGTCAAGTAAGCCATTTGCAACAGGCATTACCCTATACATTCCTTCCTTTCCAAACTCTCCAATAAGTGATTCACTCCCTAAATCTTCCCATAATCCAGTGAGTCCACGAGAATGGCCTGAAAATGAATGCCAGGAAGCAACTGTGTCACTGTCAATAGCTGATCCCAATAAGTCCATCAAGGGAGCCATCACAAATGGCCTTTCCCAAATTCTTTCATGAGGTATAGTGAGGATATCAGATCTGACTTTATATTTACCATAGAATAAAATGTCTAAGTCAATTGGCCTTGGACCATACCGTATACCACCTGTACGGCCCAAGTCCTTCTCAATTTTTTTGAGTGCAGACAATAGTTCATGTGGACCGAGTTTAGTAACAGCTCTAACTGCTGAGTTGATAAAGCGAGGTTGATCAGTAACATATGCTGGTGCTGTCTCATACAAGCAAGCATGTCTTGTGATGTTAATGCCTGAGTTCCTCATCAATTTCAGGGCTTCCTTGAAGTTATGCAGCCTGTCACCTACATTACTTCCCAAAGCAATCACTACTTCCTCTTCTTGTGAGTGAAGCTCCACAGAGGATTTTGAAGCTGTGTGAAAAGAGGAAAAACCCAGTCCTGCAATGAAAATTAAAACAGTAGGGTAATAAACTTTGATGGATTATTCAAAAAATGATGAGCTCTAATTACTTTACTTCCTGTTACAAGCAATCTGTGATACAAGGATACTTCAAAATTGGCGTATTGGATACCGACACATGTATTTTATGAATGCCTTTGTATCAAAGCTTCATTGCGTTATCTTGAAACCTCTTAATGTACATTTTTTTCTTTAGAAAATGAAGGGATCATTATCATAACTTGAATATAACTTTTTTATTATCACAATTATGGTTTTTTTAATAAACTTTTCCTGATATTGAAGACTAGTAATAATACAATGATAATGGTAAACTAATATAAATATCACCTATATTAAGACAAATAAATAAATTAATAAAGTATAAGAAATTATTAAATATAATTATATTTTGCTTGATATATACTGTCCTGCCTGTATCCTAATTTTTTTAAAATTATCATATTTACATATTGAATCTTATTATATTTGACACCCGTACTGTATTTGTGCAACAAAGCATGCAAGCCATGGGGAAAAATACACAATTTAGGAACCATAAATGGCCTAGAAAGCTGAAAGTTTTTATCTCTGTATCACTATAATACATAATAAATTCTAGGGGGGAGGGGATCTATTAATTCTTTATTTCCATCTGAGTATCAGTTGATGACGATCTTTCAGTTTAAGAACCTCAATAACGAAAACCAATTCACAATCTGAAATAGGCATGGGGAAAAATTCAGTATTCTACTCAAAAGAGCAGCTTGAATGAGTTCAATGAGTTTACGTTTACCTTCAAGATACTTTCTGGCAGCAAAAAGCTTATTCCTGGGCTCCCCCAGACACTTCAAAATACTCATCTGAGAATAGACAAAGTGCACATTACATGCAGTATCCCAGCCATCGGTCACAAGGGGAAAACAATTATCATAAAGAGTCCACATTCCTCTAGAAAATAAAAAATCCATAGAAATTTCATGCAACAGCAATTAAAAAATAACAATCCATTGTTCCAATCTAGTGAATCACCAAATGCAGCCAATAAACATTATAGTTAATGAAATTGCAGCCAATGAGCCAGGCTTATTTTTCCATTAAGATGTAACACCAAAAAACAAGATCTAAAACACTTTGAGGCATATCATCAAACACCTTGCATAAAATAAGCACAAGAGTTATAGCCATGCCTACCTTGGAAATACCCATGTCAAGGTCTTAAATTGCGGTTGCAGTCACTGTTGCAAAGACCTCCAAAATCTTAAATATTACCAAAAAAAATTGCAAATGAATATGACTGATGCAAGTCACAATCTCGAAAGCTTTAAATTACTGTTGCTGACTGTAATTTAAAACTGTTACCACAACATATATACATCATAAATATGTTCCTTGAAGATACCAATTAGATGCTTATGTTGTGATTCTTAATCTCTGTGAACTGGGTTGGAAGAGGTAGAAGGACACTCCTAGACACAAAGCCAGAGGCAGGAAGAGAAACAAGACCAATAACGACACTTTTGAATTTTGATAGGTTTAGAATAGACTGAACAGTAGGGGCGTGTTGTCGTGGATAGGAGAAAGGCGAAAGCTTTACTAAAATATCATGACTAAATAATCAAATTCTTTTTTAAGAAGGATTCATAAACATAAAAAATATAAATTTAGTTTTTAAATATATAAAAAATATGATAAATTAATTTTATTATTAATTTATAAGAACATTTTTTCATATTAAATAAAATATTAATTTGATAATAAATCATATTTTTGATGACTAATTTAACATTAAGTTTTAAAATTTAGACTTTAATTTCACATTAAATTATTTATAATTTTAATTTGTCACACTTTTTATATATTTAAATATTAAATTTAAATTTTTCATCTTTGAATAATCAATTTATTAACATCTCACCCTTTCAATAACAAATTTAATTATTTATCCAAATTATAAACCAATTTGCTCCCCAATTATTACTCTTCCTCCAAATATATTTTAAAATAGTAATAGGGGTTCCCTAGCCTAACAAGGTCAAAGCGTGCTTAAAGGCTCAAAAGACACTAACAACTAATAAGATTTTCATATTTCACATCACCAATAAAATTGAACTCATATTCTTTTGAGATATATAGTTTGTTTTTTACTAAATGAATTAATTTTTGTTAGTAATTCTTATATATTTTTTAATTTGTGGAATTGATCCTTTTATTATTTTTTAGTTATCATGATATTAGTGTGAAATATTATTAATTTTAGTTTTTTACAATCAAATATTGTCAATTTTAGTAATAATTAATTTTAACATTATTTTTTTATCTATAATATTTGAACTCCAGTTTAAGGATATTGAATTTAACTTCACTTGTATTAACAACTTGTTGATTTGATTCTTTTGTTATTAAAATATTTATTGCGATCCTTTAATTATTAAATATATATGCAGTGTGATTAGTTTTTTACTGACCATGTTAGTCTAATAATAAGGTATCTATTTTCTATTAGTTTAGGCTAATGTTATTAGTGAGAAAACATATAAAAAAAAAAGAGGTACATGATTTTTTTTATCATTAAAGAATTTCATAATGCATATATTTTAATAATTAGAAAATTAAATTCAACATTTTGATAATAAAGAAGTTAAATAGAATAAATTAAAAACAAATAAAGAGACCACAAAAGTAATTTAACTTTTTTTTTATGAAAAAAAAAACTTAAAAGAAAAGGTAATGAAACTTATTTAAACGGCATGACGTTTGAAGCGTGACCCCACTTCTTTTTAAAAAACCCTTGTCGTTTTGGGTTGTTTCTCTTAAACCCTTCCTCTCTCTGGAGCCATAATCTTCTTCTTGTGCTAACCAAACTAAACCTTAGCTACTAGCTGGTGCAGTGTCATACCTGAAGGAACAACTATTCAGTGTTTGTAACTTGTGCTCATTCCAATGGCGTGTCTTTCTTTTCCCCAGTTTCTCTTACTTCATAGGTTCTCTCTCTTCTCTCTCTCTCCACTGATACTCTCTGCTTGTAGTTTCCCAAAACCCTCTATAGCTTTGCTTATGATTTGGATAAGAATATAACTTTTTTCCCAAAAAAAATTCAATTTTTTCCTTTTCTTTGGGTGGGGGGTAATCATGTAATGAAGTTCAGGACAAGAAATTTAGGAATTTAATATTGGCTGAGCTTTAGAGGCTCAAGTGTTGCTGAATTTTAGTTTGTGGTGGTTGAATGTGAGTGTGTAAATCTTGTCTCTGCAATTGTGCAGGTACCACATGACTTGGTCCTATTGTTTCACTTCTTTTAACACAGTACAACTTGGGAAACTCGGTCCTGGGTGTAAATGGGGTCATGTGGCAATGGCTAGGAAAAAGGCCTCTCTAGACTCTGCTATAGAAGAAGAGCTTAGTGACAATGAATCCTTGGTAGAAAAGAAGACAACTAGGTCATCTAAAACTAAGAAGGAGACGACTAGGACAAGGAAGAAAACAAAAGATGAGTCTCCTGGAGATACAGATAGCGCCTCCATTGAAGGAAGCACAGCTGCCTCTAGTGATAATTCCAAGAAAACTCAAAGGACTCGGAAAAAGGGTAATCTCTTGATCTTTGTCTCAAATGAAAATACTGGGAATTATATGCATTATAATGTGTTTGCTCGCAAGTGCTAGCTGAGTCTTGCTATCGTTTTTAGATGCATCTAGTTCTGCTGGCTTGGAAGAAAAGAAGGAAGTCAAGGAAGAGAAAAAGGTTAGAAGACGAAAGAAAACTGAAGAGGAGAAATTAATTGTAGAGGATAAAGGTAGTGAAGCTGAAATCAGTGACCAAGATGAGCCTTCATTTCTTGAAAATGTGGAGGATGATAGTGACAGTGGCTTGGAACTGATAAAAGATGATGGAGAGGACATTAGCTTTACTTATGGATGGCCTCCTCTTGTTTGTTGCTTTGGAGCTGCGCAGCATGCTTTTGTGCCTTCTGGGAGACCTGCCAATAGGCTTATAAATCATGAAATCCATGAAAGCATGAAGGATGCCTTATGGAGCCCTGAAAATTTTGTTAGGGCACCTGGGAGCTCTGCTGGTAGTGTGGCCATTGCGCTTGCTACATTGGGTGGCAAGGTTGCTTTCATGGGAAAACTTGCGGATGATGATTATGGTCAAGCAATGCTGTACTATATGAATGCAAATAATGTCCAAACCCGATCAGTGCGTATTGATAGTAAAAGGGCAACAGCTGCATCGATGATGAAGGTTGGTAAAAGGAATCGACTTAAAATGAGTTGTGTAAAACCCTGTGCTGAAGATAGTTTGACGAAGTCGGAGCTAAATATTGATGTGCTGAAAGAGGTATGAAACTTGAAACTCTTTAAAGAAAAAGATTTAAAGTAAGTGAATGAAATTCTCTGTAGTTTGTAGGTTTTAGCCTGATAATTGTTGATATGGCAATATTATTGATCTTGAATTGGTATGTGTTTTTCTTCATTAGGTGGAACCAAAATTTATTAGTAGCAAAATTGGAAGATTAATACTTAATGGAAATATTGATATGGCAGTGGAATGCTGACATAGATGTGCAGTAGATTTCCATGTTAGCATTTTTGTTGAATATTGGATATCGAATTAATAGATGGACCAAAGTTGCACAATAGTAGGGACTAAATTTGTGGGGAAAAATGAGTAAGAGGATCAAAAGTGCACTTAAACCTAAATTATTTTGTCGTCCTGTTTGTGTTTGTTTACTACAACCATTGAAATGGTACATGCACTGCATTGTTGGTTTCCATATTAGTTACAGCATGTGTGCATTTGAATAAAAAGCAAAAGCATGAATAATTTAGTTCTAGGCTCCATTTAGGCACGGTTGCTTGCCAAGGGTTATGTTAGGTCCTCTTTATAATTTATGCTCCTACTTACATTTTGGGTTTTAGCTGCTTGGGATGTTAGATTGCTACCAACTACTATTGAGTACTTTTAAAAGTTTAAATGCATGTCATGCAGGCAAAAATGTTCTACTTCAATACACATTCCCTGCTTGACCGTAACATGAGGTCAACTACATTACAAGCCATCAAGATTTCAAAGCATTTTGGAGGGGTTGTTTTCTATGATCTAAACCTTCCTATGCCACTATGGCACTCTAGGGAAGAAACTATGATGTTCATTCAGCGAGTGTGGAATCTAGCAGACATTATTGAGGTCACGAAGCAAGAACTAGAGTTCTTATGTGGGATCACACCATTTGAAGAATTTGACACCAAAAATAATGCTAGGTCGAAGTTTGTACATTATGAACCTGAAGTGGTTGCCCCACTTTGGCATGAAAATCTAAAGGTTTTATTTGTGACTAATGGAACTTCCAAGATACATTACTACACAAAAGAGCTCAATGGTGCTGTTCTTGGGATGGAGGATGCCCCAATTACCCCATTCACTCGTGACATGTCAGCAACTGGAGATGGCATTGTTGCAGGTAAATTATAGTAAATTTACATTTCAATCATAGCCCTGCATTTTTTTCACCACAGAAAGTATCAATACATTTGAAAAATAAAAAAAGGTAACTTCTTAAGGCCTTGTTTGGATAAAAATTTTAACAAGCACTAATAAATGAGAGTAAAATGAAATAAGTTTCTCCTATAAGTTAAAATCTGTATTTGGAGAAGTTAACTTAAATGTGATTGCTTCTATAAAAGTTTAAGTGCATAAGTTGATTTTAACTTATGAGTTAAGTTTAATTTATTTTACCTTCTTATTTTCTTCTCTTGTAAGTGCATATTGAACAGTTTATCCAAACAGAGCCTAAATGTCTGACCCTATCATGCAAAGAAACATTTGAGAGGTGATGGCTTTTGAAGCAATGCAACTGAGGCAGTGCAATTTATCTTATAATTTCATAGACTATGGATAAATTCTGCTGTCTTGTTGTTCTGAAAATCCAACAGGACTTTGTTCTTGAAGAATTGACTTTGATAAAACTCATTTACCTAAACAGTATTACAGGTGACTAATTGCATACTTGGGTTAGCATTGAGCCACAGCATATATAACAGATAAAACTCAATTGCCTTTGCCTTGACCTTGATTTTAGGAGGCAAAACCACTTTTGAGTTTTCTTAATGAATGCCATAACAAGCATATGCCAAATGGTAGCAGCACTTATATTGCTTGTATCTTTGGTACATTTAAGATTTGCAAAAGAAAAATTCCAAGCATTAATTTCATAGACATTTTTCCCACTTCTAAGTTCTCTTATGATCTTTGCAGCTCTCATGCGAATGTTGACAGTTCAACCTGATTTGTTAACCGATAAAGGATACCTGGAACATTCCATAAAGTATGGAATCGATTGCGGGGTTATCGATCAATGGATATTCGGCCGCGTACGGGGCTTTCCTCCATGTGAAGATATGGAGGAGGACATAATTCCTGACCCAAATGGCATTAGATCAATTTCAGAAACTGAATACCGCACAGCAGTAGGGTCTGCTAGTGAGTAATATCAGTTTTGTAGCCTATGTTTCTCACAGTGAAAGTGTTCATCCATTGTATAGAAAACTGAGTGTTTTATTTGTTTCTTTCTTTCTGTGTTTTCCACTTCTAGAGGTTATATTACCTTAGGTTGTTGTATTTCCCATTCTTTTTTTTTTTTTGGTATTATCAATGGCATTCGCATTATAATCAAACCTCAATTCCCCACTTTGCTCATAACATTTATTTGCCAAAGTTGTGTACTTTCTGCGCCAGTTTGGATGCATTTTTCTAAAAGCACTTATGAGAGAAACAATAAAAAGAAAAAAAGAAAATGAGTTTATCCGCATACTAAAATAAGTTCTCCTTTAACTAACAATTAGTTAATTTATAGAACCTCTCTCTTATAATTTTTCTAAAAGATGAAAAGACATCTATAAATTATTTAATGATTAATTAATGAAGAATTTATTTTAGTTTATAGAGAAATTCATTTTTTTCTTCTAAAAATACTTTTAGAGAAACTTATAAACTTATCTAAACAGTCTACTTGTCTCTTTTTGCACCTCTTATTCAGGGAAGTATAAAATGTTTTGATGTTTGTAATTTATCTTCAGCATATTTTTTTTTGTCTTCATTAATAAACTTGTCCAACTTTGTTCAATTATAAATAGTTATAATCACGTCAGAAACGCTGAAAACTGAGTGCTTGACAATTTATGTAAGCAGAAGCTAAGACTACTACCAAGGGAATCCCTAATAGGAAATTGATTATTTTAGATTAAAATGATTAGATTATTTTTAGGAACATAGTTCAATTAAGTAATGTATTTATTATTTTATATAAATAAGTTAATTAAATACAATTTACTTATATAACTTATTTCAAATTTTTAATATATTATGAATGTTAAATTGATTTTTTAATCTTCTAATTTATTTTTTAGATTCAATTTGATCCTATGATTTTATTTTATTCAATTTGGTTCTCTATTTTTTTTAAATATGAATAGTGATTTTTATTGTTTTTAGTATTGCTCTTACTTTTCAATTCAACAATTTACTTTTAATATTGTATATTTAAAAAATATTAGTTTACTTAAACACTATCATTAATTTTAATATTAAGATAAATTATTTTTAATATATTAATTTTTTATTATTTTGACATTTTAATTCATTAATTTTGATATTGTAATATAATTTATTTTTTAATATATGACAAGCAACGATTTTTGTTTCCAAAGGCAAAAGTAAGTAAATTAAAAGCATATAAGTAAATTAATGAATTGAAAGGTAAGAAGTAAGAAGAATATTAAAATTAATAAAAAAACACTATTCATAATATGTTAAAAAAATTTAAATAATTATAAAATTAATTATATTTAATTACCACATTTATCTAAAATAATAAATACATTGTTTAGTTAAACTATGCACCTAAAAAATCTAATTATCTTAATTTAAATTATATTTAATTATCTTAATTAATATTCTTTATATTATTAGTTATGTTAACACTAAGCTAACGATAGTTAATTCTAAAGACACTAAGACGACGACTACTATGCCAGAGATATAAAAGTAGCAACAAATAAAATCGTAAGAACTAAAATCAGATAAAGTCATATTTATACGAACTTAAAATATATTTAATGGTTTAAGGTTTTATTTAATTTTAATTTCTTATTATTTTAGTAAAGATAAAATACTTTAAAGGATTCAAATAAATAGTGTAAAAGTATATAAATAAAAAAATATTATATTAAAAATAATAAATGAAAATCAGTAAGAATAATATAATAATTAAGATAAGTATTTAAGATTCTTTCAATTATATCTTATTATGTACCTAAAAAATGATAGCTTATTATGTTATGTCCAAAAAGATAAATAAAATAGGTATAAATGATTATTTTATTAAAATGTTGAGAATAAAATGGAAAACAAGAAATTTAAGTTATAAGTTTAAATGTTCTTTCAAGCAATATTTAATAATACAATAAATTAGAGAAATAAATTATTAATTTTGTTTATAAAACATCTTTATTGTTTTGTAAATGATTTTGGTATACAATGACAACAATGTGTTTCGAACCTAAATCCTCTTACACTTATTTCAATTTTTTATCACTAGGTTGACTTTAATGAGTTAAACATTTTGTTTTCAAACAAGCTTATAAAAAATAAGACAATTAAGTTATAAGTTAGGTTTAATAACTATTTAATGTTTAAACACATAACTTGCGCAAAATATAAACTTGAAAGGAGATTTTCCAAAGGAAAACATTATTCTACAATATAAGTTTGGCGTTGATGCCTCTCTACATTATCTTTAGCTTCATTATTGTTGGACTAGCATTCTTGAGAGTGTCCTAGAACTCAAATTCGTAATTATGGAATTCTTTTGGTGGTTTAAACCTTTAGGTGCAAGGTCATCTCATTATACCCGAACTTTGTACTAATGCTTTAAAATATTTTCAGTTGTGACATCGTCATTATCCATTAAATCTCTTGTTGGTTATATCAGAGTGATGGATGTGGGTGGACATAGCTTTCGTCTCTCCTTTAATTACTAGCCTTTTTAGTAGTTTGCTCAAGATTGGTATCAAATATTTATTTCTTAGTCTTGACAATTTTCCATCGTGGTCTAGGTTATTCAGTTCTTCACTGTCTCCTTTTGATAAATGAAAGGAAACCAAATGGAATGCATATAATAATTAATAAGAACAATTCAATTCCATATTCAAATGCAATATTAATATACCAACAATTTAGTTTCCTTAAACAAGATCTTAAATTTAAATATTGTAGATGGAAAAAAAATGATTGAAAAGTGAGAATTTCACTAAATATAATTAGTGAAGTTCTTTGATGGAGATTAGTCATCGACTTTATATTTCATACCAATAACATGGTTAAAAAAAGTATAATACTAATATTAATAGTAGAGAATGATATAGACACGAAATCTTGTCCGGAGCCATTTTTTATATAAAAAAATCACTTCGAGAAGATAGCATGTGGAGGGTTGCAAAAAATACTTTTTAATCGAAAAGAAGAATGTGATTAAGAAGTTATGCATGATTAGATTACACTTGTAACACTCCCTTTTTTTTAAAATAAATTAAAAGGTGTTTTTATTTAAAAATAAATAATTTTAGAAAAATAATGAGGTTTTTATAATTAAATAAATGAGGAGAAATAATTTTATTAATTAAAATAATGATTTGAAGGAAAATAAAAAGGAATGTTTTATTTATTCATTTGATAGAAAATAAAATAAAGTTCTTTTTTATAAAATAATAAAATAGAAAAAATAAAGTAAATAATAGACTAAGAGTACCCTAGTTATAAATAGACATATTAGGTCAATTTTCACATATACATCTCTACACCGATTTTTCCTCTCAAATTTGTTTTCCTTCCTTCCTCTCCCAAAATCTTCTCTTTTTCCCGCATACACTATCTCAGTAAAATTACGATCCCTAACTCGTTAATCGTTGGATCATCATGAAATTTGAACACCTGATTCGGAGCTCATTTTCTCACCGTTGAAATTTTCAAAATAATATCTTTGGTTTGTCCCAGTAAAACTACAATCCCAGACTTGTCAACCGTTGGATAATCGTAAAATTTGAACCCCATGTTCGAAACTCATTTTTGCACATTCTTGTCGTTGTGATTTTGGAAATAATATTTGCGGTAAGAGAAATGTCCCTCTCACAAAGACAGTGAAATGAAAGCTTTAATTCTTTCTCCTTCTCTCTAACGCTTAGAAACCCTAGCAGAGCAACCAGAGGAAAATCTTGAGGAATCTTAGGAAACCGCTAGAGACCCCGCTATCACTGCTGAACTACACAAGTGAGCTCGCTTAGAGGTAAGGGAAGAGTTTATCACAATTGATATTAGAATGAACATGTGTAGGGATCTTTAGACGATTAAATTGGGATTCATTTTTGAATGCTTATTGAATTATAATTCCTCCTTTATGATTATAATTAAAATATTGTTGTGTTTGACGGACCAATTGATGTCCTAATGTGAATTGGTTGATAAAATTGAGTGCTCTTAGTGTTTTCGTATTTTTTTACCTATGATTTTGATTCCTTTAATTTTGATATGATTATGTGAAATTGTTTGAGGAGTTTAATCATACGAACATAACATATTAATATTATTATTGTGTGACATGTATATAATGCATGAGGCGTGATAACGTGTTGTCTTAAAATTATGGAAGTGTGATAAACTATGTGTAAGTGACAAGTTGAGTATGTGTTAAATTGTGAGATCACACATGTGTATTGAGATGTGTGCATTGAGTTGTGAGGTATGAACCATACAATCACACAACTGTAAGATCATTTAAGGCTGACGAGTTAATGCGCGACAAGTATTATGATGGGATCTACTGTGGGAACTCAACGAGTTTAATCACTTTGAGGCGCAACGAGTTAAAATAATTTTCTGAACAATTGAGGAGTCGTGTGTTTTGTACAGTTCACAGATAGAGTCTGCCTGCTAAAATGTTTTCTAGGTTGAACCTGAATCAACAAGGAGAGACCTTGACGGACTTTTCGGAGTCTAGGCCTTGGGGGTAAATACACACATTTTGAGTGCTCCTTTAAGCCTGTGTCGATCCCACATGGTTGGAGCATTCTCACAAAACAACGTGAGCCTGATTGGTCTCCGTATGATTTTACCTAGTGAGAGTGACTTGACTCACCAGTGTGCGGTCTATCTTGTCATGTACTCTTGGGTGCTCGACGAGGTTTTTCACTAACATGGTATCACATTGCATATAGGATTGAGTCTTAGTATATCTGTTACATAACGCTTGTGTATTGATCGATATTGATTGATTGAGTGATATTGTGTTTTGATCCTTGAGTACGTGAATGATGTGAAAATGAATGAGATGTGTTGTGCTGAGATGTGATGTTATACGACAAGTGATGGAATGACGTGAGTTGTGTTTAAGTAGGTTGTATTTCATTTATATGATATGTATATTTACATGTTGTTTCGTTTCTCTCTATTAGTTAAAAATGTGATAACTCACTCCCTGTGTGTTGTTTGTGTTTGAATTCTGTGATGATCTCGAACCTTGTGTTCGTGGGAGTAGATGGTTAGGTAGATGGTTGTGGAGAACCTTATGATAGAGGATGCTGGAACACAATGCTCTGATAAGATGTAACATTGAGGCATGAGTTTTTGTATGAATTGCATGAAGTTTTGGACATGTAATTTTTATCATTTTGTTTCACACGCTGAGTCCTTAGTTCTTTCTTTGGAATTTTGGACGACCTTATATTGAGCCGAGATTATTTTATCATTTATTTGAACAAATTCTATTATGATATTAGAAAAGTGAATGTAAACCTTTTATCCTTTTGAAATATTTTTATTTAAATGTGTTTTAAAACTTTTAATTAATTATGTATTAGTATTCCTTTTATTATTAGTGTATATATATATATATATGTGTGTGTGTCTGTGGAACAGAAGATGTGAGAACACCAACTTAAAAACAAGTCATTTGAATATATTTATGAGAAGTTAAAATTATAAAAAAAGTTCCAACTGAAAGCATTTTCTTTTTAAAGTTTAACAAAGTGGGTCCTAAAAAATAGAATTTATTAACTTCTAAATTCATCAATAGAAACAAAAAAATTGAAAAATATACAATATTAATATTCTATTAAAATATTATTTATCTTGTATCGCTCTCGAAATTTTGAATGTACTAACACTTTTGTTTTCCTAGAGTAATCCAAATGATAAGATGACAATAATTATCATCCTTAAAATGTTATCTTTTCTGTATTACAACCATGTACCATTCAAATTAAACTAAACGTAAAATATGAATATATATGTAAATCTATATGCTAAAAGGGATATCTGTACTTATTAACATGAAATTTGTAGAAGATAAAAATATACAAATTAAACTAAACGTAAAATATGAATATATATGTAAATCTATATGCTAAAAGGGATATCTGTACTTATTAACATGAAATTTGTAGAAGATAAAAATATATTAAACTGTCTTTTCCATCATCCCTACGAGCACTATACTTGCTCCGACATAATCAAGTTAATGATATGTGAGTCCTTCATGGAACATGTTGCATCCATCAATAACCCCAAACTCCAAAAGAATAAGTAAATAGATACTTGATGCCACATACTATCATCTACCAATTGCCAGAGGATTCCTCAAATTTAATTATCAACCAAAAAAAAAAAAGATAAGGGACATTCAAATTTTCCATCATCAAGTAGAGAATAGATATATTGAAATTGAAACAAAATAGATAAAAAAAGAAAACGGGAGGGTGTGGGAAAGTGAACTCTTGGAATTACATGAACCTGATTTCACTTTCTAAATTGCAAACAGGTGAGACCATCATCATAGCCAATAACCCAATTAAGAATTAGAAGGAGACAAGGGTGTTGGAACTTGGAATGATGCTCTCCACAACTTTTATTGGCCGGTTACAAAAACTATACCACAATTTCTCCAAACAACCTCCTAGGAGAAAGCAAGAAATGGAAAAAAAAAAAAAAAAAAAACAAAGACTTTCTATCCAAGAGAAAAGAAATAGGCAGGATTCTAAGGATGGTCAACACTTGTGAAATCCCTTAACACTACATACAAACTTACAACAAGTCCTACTTGTTTAAATTGGAATCTTCAAGTTTTGAGGCAGCCAGTTTATCCAAAAACCACACCAACTTCCCCATAGCTGGTTGGACCATTCTCGCCGGTATTAAGGGGCCATCAGGTCCAACATCGCCTATTGCCAAGTGTACGGATTCCGCTTTGCTTTCACCGGTGACAACTACTGCAACATTGGATGCAGAATTGATGACAGGCAAGGTGAATGTGATTCTCTCAGGTGGGGGTTTGGGGAAGTCAGTAATGAAAGTTACCCATTCTTCCCTTTCATTGAGTGCTGAGTGGTTAGGAAACAAAGAGGCAATGTGGCCGTCTGGACCCAATCCAAGCAGAATGAGGTCAAACTTGGGACAATCACTAATCTCAGACACGCTGACAACACGGGTTTTCACCAGCTGTCGAATGACAAACTCGTAATCATCGGCAGCTTCTTCTGCTGACACGGAATCGTTAATCGAATGCACATGACTAGGGACAATAGGCACCTGCTAATGCAACAAGCATATTAGCAGAAGATTATGATTGAATATTAAGTAATCTCATGGAATATTAAAAGACAGACATGGAGAGATAAAAAGGGAGAATTATTTTTACACATTAAAGCAAAACATTTATATCAGAGGCTCCCATATTGCATTTGTTGAACTCAATATTTAAATAAAAAGCAAGAAATCCTGAATCATCTCTTTTTCCCCTGCTAAGCAATTTATCCACCATCATAACATGTATTTAATAGAAGGATAAAAATGCAATGCAGGGTTTACAAAACGGTGCCTGAAATGAAGAAAATGCACCTCTAACAACCAGGAAAACACTGACAAAGTTACTTTCTTAATGACAGTTTTGCTTTCTTAATTAACACCTAGGCATTGCAGCAACTGCAGCAAAGGACAACAACACACACAAGCTGAATGGTATGGACCTCAGAACAGAATCAGCCTAGAAACATGCACAGAAGATAATGGTGAAGCCATAAACATGAATTCGGAGGAATATTGAATGTTACAGATCCTACTATGCAGAATTATTTGAATTCTTCAGATACAAAGTATATTGATCATTCAACCAAAAGCCAATTATACGAAACGTAGAGCATAAAGAACAACCCAATCATCTAGCTTAAGAAACAAAAAAAAAAGAAAGTTTTACAACATCCCAGTTGAACCACACCTTTTTCCTGTATTCATTTACAAGCTGCAACTGTTGGGATAAATACGTGAAAAGCAAGTTGTGCACCCCTGGGATATTGTAATGCATCTTATATTGCTATTTAACCTGTAATAAAAGTACAATTTTCTTGCATGCTGAAAGCATTTATGACACAGTACATACATATTACATAATCAGCTTGAAGGGATACTATCTAATATGTTGAGAACTCCCTCTTCCCACCACTATCCCTTGTACCTCTGTACTTTATGACCATCAAGGGATGCCTTGTATTTGACTAAAATTTCATTAATGCTTGGAAACTTTTAATTCAAAGTGGAATATGATTCCAAGAAGGCTAGAAGACAGCATGCATCTCAATTCAAGGGGGATTGCAGATGGCAGAAAAGTAGAAATTAGGCCACAAAATAAATTTCAGCCAATTTAGAGCACACAGCAAGCATAAAATTCACAACAATAGGACTAATTTTAAAGGTAATCAACTAGAAATATAGACATAAATTCAATTTAATAACACATCCATTTTCCGTGTCTGATAATCACATTCTAGTTTCTACTGTAATTAATCATACTTGGACTCTTTGAGACAAAGCAATGTATCATGGGAAATACAAATTGTGGGAATACTACAATATTGTGAGAATACTAATTACCAATGTACATAATTAATTAAGGGATTAACCAAATGAGACAAAAGTAGATAGCCAAACAGAGTGCAGACATCATTATTTAATACCCATTCATAAAATACAGCTGAATCATGGGAAATAGACATATAGATCAAGATGTGTTTTGCGTAGCAACCTGATAGCACACTATATACTTGCTATACTGTATGAATCTTCATTGTGCAATGAACAGTGCTCTGGAGTTATTTCAAAACATATTGCTGTTACTTTAAAACTAATCTAGCTGGCATTAATAAAACTGTCATTAAGAAATCATTACTAAAACATAAAGATAATAAGGCCTTCTAAGATAGTTTGTCTCTTTCAGCAGTTTCACTCTTCATATCATGCCAAAGCTGAGCATACAGAAAAAAAAAAAAAAACTGTTTCTTTTTAATGTCTCTACTCAACTTAATCTTACTAGAAAAGCTTATACTTCACATTAATTTTTCTGTATCTTTTCAGGCTGGTCTTTATACCTACATGCAGAAAGATGTATCTAATTGGTTTCAGAGTGTAAGGTCATTCAACTGATGTTCAGGCTGGACTGAATTGTCTGATTGAGGCTTTTCTTAGAATCAACATGATTTGCAAATTTGACACATGATCCGTTAACTACGCAACAAGCTAAAATGTCCAGGAGTCATCTAAATGAGATTATCCTCTCCGCTTTAGGAAGCTTACACGGTATTGGATTATTGTAGTTATTAATGCTACAACCTTCAAGCAAACCTGACAACCAACTTGCAATACATGGAAGTAAATTGGAAGAATTGGAGGCACATGCCACTGGAATTTTACACATTTGCTTCACGTCAGACCGCTATGTTATATCTCAACCCCAATGGCCTTTCAAGCCAACTAACTGGTGAATCTTAATATAACCCTCCTGCTTTCAGCTTGGAACCACAACAGTGAAATTTGGAATCCAGTTATCAGACATCCATTCATCTTGGCAGTTGGCACACCCCATAACTCAACTCGCCACCACTAAACAATAAGTTGAGGTGCAAGTAATCTCCTGGATCCCTTTGGAGGCCAGTAAGGTTTGTCAGCTATCATGTGCTTATCAGCACCAGCTGTTATCATAGTCAATCCTTATCAGGAAAAAAAATCTCACTCCTATACACTTTAGATGAAGAATTTAAGGTGTAAAGTAAATTCAGAAAACAACAGCACTCACCTATACACTATACACACAGAATATTCAGGAAAGACTCCTTTATTTTGTTCATAAAGAATGATCATTATACTCCCATCAAACTGTCTCGTTGTATAAATATTGAATATCTACCATTACAATCTTGCAGGTCAAGTACCATAACCCTTCAAGTTTCAGCATAATCCTTTCCTCTACTAAAGACAAGTTATGGACAGCATCCTTTTGAGAATTCAAACTTATGTGGTCTTTGGTATATAACCCTGTGCCCCTATCCTACACCTTGAAAAAGTAAAGAAAAGAGGATGAAGAAGAAATTTGTAGTAAACTATGTATGCCTCCTAATTCTGTGAACTATAAAGGGTCAATTTTGAGCCTATATAAGAAGCTTCTTTATATAAGCTCAAAATTGAAACATCTATTCAATTTTCAAAGTCAACTGGCAAGACCAGAAGAAACCAAAGCCATGAGAAGGTAAATTAGAAAAGAACAGATTAATGCTCAAAAACTATAAGTATATCACTTTCCTCCAAATTATTCTTAGAACAAATCATTCTTCACATAAACAGGATAAAGAAATGAGAAACCCGATATCTATGAATTGCGGGCACAACCTTGGACAAAAGGCCATCTTTAGCAAGCTTATAATTGCTATCGGCATGGTTTTTCGCCACAACGTGCTCGTCAGCCCAGAAGATATACCACTTGGACCAGTCCACTGTCTTGTTATAAGGAGCTTCACAGAGTTTTCTGTTTGCAATCAGAAGTTTTAAACCAACACTAAATCATGAAAGCAAAGAAACATTATATGGAAAAGATAAGATACAAATACCCCATTAAGCCAATGAGAGAACCACCAGATAAAGCAATGGCAAAGACTCCTCGCTCTTTCACAGATGCCTCTGATAACTCAGCAACATAGTCTGCCAAATCAGTCCTTAGCTCATCCACACTCTCATGAATCCTCAACTCTCCTCTATTCTTAGCCATGGTTCAAGAGACTCCAAACTCCAAAAGCTCTATTTTGTAAACCAAAAAAGAAAAAAAGAAAGACACAAAGAAAGCATCAAAAACAATATCAGATCTAGAAACAACAAAGTCAATGAAATTCAAAAACACAACCAACTTTGACATTTAGCCTTCCTAAACCTAAAACACAAAGGGAATTCCAAAGTTGTCCAAGATTCAGCTTCATAGCTAAAAACAAAATTCTAAAAAAGGTAAACAAAAAATCAGAACATAGATATGAGACAATCTCACTTTTTGTTTGACTACAAGACTTACATGCCTACATGAGTTGTTTTTGGTCTTAACCCTCCGATTTATCAGGAAAAAGAAATTTTGACTAATCCGGAGTTCGACTGGAAGGTAAGGAAAGAAATATTTCCATCAAGGATTAAACTCGAGTAATTACCCAAATAATTCAACCTTAACTTCAACACATTAACCACTTGTCATCAACCACTTGGTTACACGCATACATGAGTCATATAATATAACTAAAGTGTTGAAAGAAAAGAAGAAAAAAAAATCTTTAAGCTACGCATGAAACGGTTCACCCCATAAATTCAATTTGCATGTGGACTCTCTAATTGTCAAAAAGAAAGCAAAATTCAACAAAAGGGTATCATCGCCACAACCAAAATTTCAAGAGATCGATGCCAAGAATTGAAAGGGGAGGAAAAAAGTGCACACTTGACGATTGCAGAAAAAAAATTCAAAGAACAACAAACACATGCCCCAGATCATAAAACATGTTCAATAATTGACAACCCCCCCAATGCAGCAGAAACTTCAAGAAAAAAAAAAACATGAAGGTCAATCATAGTCTCATGCAGTTTAACATAACTGGAAACTGCATCACACAAAGAATCAACACGTTTCACAACAGTAGAAAGGAAGAAAATGCTTACAAAGAAAAAAAAAATTAAAGAGGGGGTGGCACACAGAAGAAGCTGACGAATGTGGACGATGGGTGTGGGCATATATATATATATATATATATATATTACGTGTGAGAAATTGGATTGTATAAGGTTCTAAAGGAATTCAACCATAAAATTTTTCTTATATTATTACAAAATACAAATATAATTTTTTTGACACAAAAAAAAATATATATAACCAATGAGAATTGATAGATGCATAAGCAACATCACCTTGTACAGTTAATTTTTTCTTGGCTGCACTGCACCGGATCATTTTGGACGCGTCTGTATTTAAAAAGAGATCATAATTTTATTTTATTTTTAATTTTCCGCCAGTATTTATTTCTTTTAGAAAAAATCTTGTTTGAGATAATACTAAATCTGAGCATCTTACTCCATATATATTTAAACTTTAGTTCGTTATACTGTGAGAGATTAATCATTTCTAATAATTTTTGCTTTTATTAATAAATGAGAATTAAATTAAACTTATAAATAGGTGGGGTGTTAATATTTTAATTTTTAACATTTTATCACTAAATTCCCTAAAAAAACATTTTATCACTAGATTTTAAAATTTATGTTTAGCTTTATGAAAGGATAAGGAGAAGATATAAAAAGAAACTCAATAAATAACTTGTATTCTCCAAAAATTAATTTAGAAACAATTTGCTTTTTTAGTCACAAAAGGTTTTACAAGACTAGTAATTAAGTTATTTTGAATAAGTAATTAAGAATTTAGTAGCAAAAAAATATTGAAAGGATAATGCTATTTATGAAGAATTTATACCTTTTTGGGTATTACGTGCACCCAATGATCGCGACAGAACAAAGACTATGTCTAACGTAAACGGATAAAAACGAAGATAATGGCAGAACTTTGTATGCGAGCAAAAACAAATCACTTAACAGCAGATAATAATGAGAAAATCTCAGGATCCAAGATCCCCTGCTATAACATCTCAAAAGGAGAAATAGAAGCATAAAGCCCAAAAACAAAAGCCTTTACTTACTGATTTGTTCTTTATATTATTTTAAATGTCTTCATTTAATCTTTAAATTTTCAAAAGCTCTAATTATAATTAGGTTCTCTGAATTTTAAAAATGTTTCATTAGATCATTTTCATTAAATTCTGGCGCTATTCACTTACAACATGTGGCCATTTTCATTGATGGTATTAGTTTCAATTCCACATAAATTACTTAATTGAAATATTTTTAAGATTTAAATATGTTTTTATTTCTTTAAATTTGAATAATTCTTCTTTTAATCCTTAAAAAATATTTTTATTAGTCTCTCAAATTTTTTAAAAATACTTTTTGTTCCTCTCATCACAATTTGTACATCATTAGAAATATTTTTTTAATTTAATTTCTTTAAAATAATTTGTAATAGTTTAAAATCATTATAATATGTAAAAAATTATAATAATTTAACATTCATTTTTTTTTATTTTTTTCTTTAAAATCACTAGAATATGTAGAAAAGTCACCAAGTAAACTATTTAGAAGTTTAAAATCGCTATAAATTGTTTCTAAGAAACAAAAATTTTGTGGTTAAAAATCACCAAATGTGAAACTATGAACACATGAAAAAAGAAAGAATTAAAAATAAATTTTTGAAAATGTGAGAAACTAATAAAAATAATTTTTTTAAGAACTAAAAAATAATTACTCAAATTTAAAGGATTAAAAAATATATGAAACCTATTTTTAAAAACCAGAGAACCTAAGTGGAGTGTTTGAAAATTTAGGAATTAAATTGAGTTATTTTAAATAATTTTTGAAACAAATTAGTAATTAAGACAAAAGAATTAGAAAACTATAAAATGCTCAAATAAATTTGATTGGATAGTAATTTTCAGTAGAAGATATTACAAATGTTCGATTTTTTTAAGGAAAAAAAAAGGGTTGTTTACAGATCATTTCTTTGAATTATTTCTCTCGTTCAAATAAAGATAGTTATTATCTCACCAAAAAAACGAAGATAACTATTAAATAAAATATAATTATAAAACTATTCATTAACTAAAGACCAGTAAATACATTAAATTGATATCTAAAAAAAAGTACATACATTAAATTGATATCTAAAAAAAAGTAAAGACACTAAATTGTTTGTTAAATAAATTTTAAAATGTATTAAATAATAAATTTTTTGAACAAGTTTATATTAAATTAAGTTTAAATTATAGTGCGTTAAAACAAAAAGGTTAAATTGTAGTATTTAATTGTTAAATAACTCTTTTCCACGTGCATCATTCCCAGGTAATCCTAATCAAAATACAACCAAACACTAATGTTAAATCCTAGATATCCCACTTTAAAAATTATCTAACTAGACCTTAACCTTTGAAAAGTGTAATGTGATGCTATTATTTTTTTACCTACCAAAGCAAAGCACCTATCCATCTATATGCATGTTATAAAGCATATTTTGTTGTCAAATAAGACAAAATGGAGTAAAATTTTGATATAATTACATTGACATTTTTAACTAATATTTTTTATATAAACACTTTTTTTTCAAAAGAATTCATTCTTTGCTTTGTCATTTATAAAAATATTGTGAGACTCGATCGCCAATTAAAAAAATATATGCACAATTTTTAAAAATAAAAAATGAAATTAAGGAATAACATACGAATACAGATGTCGTGGTTTTCCAAAAGAGGGAGATAAATTTACGTGGTAAGATCTAACCCATCGTGTAAAATTAATGCATATAATAAATTAATTAACAATATTTTGTATTTTGACAATTATACATGAGCATTCTTTTTTTGGTAATATCAATTATACATGCATGAAGAAAAGGGGAAAAAAATGAAAGAAAGAAAGGGAGGGAGGCTTGGTCATGAAAGACAAACCAAACACCTATCCAAATCATGTACTGACAAATATACAAATGAGTACTTGTGTCTTGCAAGAATTAAACACAATATTTTACTTTACTTCACATCACAAAACCATGAATGAACACAACTAAAGTTTGTTACCCGTGCATCCACGGATGAATTGATTATTAAATTTTGAATAATACATAAAAATATGAATGTTAAATAATGTTTAAGACTTACATACTAAAATTATAATATTTTATTTTCTTTTAATAGAAATATATATCTTCATTATTTGAATAATAACTTTTTTATATACCTGAGTATAAAACATAAATTTTGTATAAATTTTTATTTTTATGTTTAAAAGTTTATTAACATGTCATTTGTAAAGTTAAAGATCAGAATAATTATATTTTTACTTTTTTGTTATAATTTGTAATTAATTTATACATGTATTATTGTAGAGTGTAAAAAAGAAATAAAATATAAAATCCTATAATTATTTTATTTGAATAAAACGAATATTGTATTTCTTAATTTTTACATAATAATCTTAAAAGATAATTATAAAGGAACACAGGGAGAGGGAGATAGTAATAAAGTTTTTTATGTGACCGATTTAAAAGTGCAATTGGTTGATGCTTTCTCACGCTTTTAATATGTATTGCTTAATGAGTTGAGACAATGTTTCCTTCTCTTAAGCTTCTACCCTTCAGTTTAAGTAAAAACAGAAGAAAAGGAAATACAAGAAGAGAAACTGGAAGAAAAATGCAATCAAACTTAAATAAATACTACTATTTTTTATAATTAGAGAAAAAAAAAGTAATAAAAGCCATACAAAATTCACCCATTCTCCACTGTAGTAAAGAATACAAGATGGGAAAACAAAGAGGAAGTTGATGACGACAAATAAAATCACCTTCGTTTTCTTCGTGCTCAAACAACCATAAACAAACACATCCAAAATCATGACCTTCTTTATCGAGATCTCTAAACCCGAAAAATTAATTAATCAATTTATTCCTTCTTTTTTCTTATTGCCTCAATCCACACACGTCAAATTTACGATCAATTGCTTTGAAAGTTAGGCTTTTAATTAGAGGGTGATAAGTTGTTTTTGATATTGTAGGAGACAACAAAGAAATTTTATCTTTTATAACAGAAAAACTCTAGTGATATTAAAAAAAATCGTGAACGTTATTAAGAAAAATATCAATGATGTAATATTGGTGACCATATATTAAATTTACCTTGAAAAGTAAAATTATTTTTAAATAAAAATAATAAATAGTAAATTTAAAATAACCACCATTCTTTTAAAAGAAAAGAATAGAAAAGAAAAATAGTAATATAAAAAATAACAATATTAGTTATTGCTAGTAAGATTATGTGTCTTTTTTATTTAGGAAAAGGAGCTTTAAATAAATGGACATGAAAAGAATTTATAATAATTTTATAAGTTTTCTTGTTTTTTAGAAAAAAAATAAAAATTTTAAAACTTATGTTAAGTCAAATCACATTTAAAATTCTTAATTATTTTTATTAGATGTAAATAAATACAAATGATAAAAATTTTATTTAATGTGTCATCATATCGTGATGTGTATTTTTGCGTATGATGTTTTAGATGATACATTAATCTATGATGATATGACATAATATTAAGTAATGTATTTAAGATATTTATTTAATACTCTATGTATGAGATTCTTTCTTGTAGAAAACATTTTTCTAGGATTTGTCAAAATCCTATGAAGAATAAATGAAATCCACAATCGTGAAATGTTGATCTTCATTAAAAGCACACTTTGTTGTGCAAACCTACTTTGATAGAAGAAGTGACTTTCTCTTAAACGTCAGCATATCAACATTTAATACAAACATTAAATGCTCCATCTATTAAGAGACAACAGGTACTTAAAGATGAATATTATAAATAGTAGAAGCTTTGAAAATACAATACATTAATCAACTTGCGAAATATTCTTTCATGTAAAACTCTATGTAAATTTCGATACAATGCTCTCAAAACATCTTATAAATCTTAAGAAAAAAGACTAAAGTGTTAAGTGTAATATTTGTTCCTAAGATGATCACGTCTTAGTCATTGTACAAACTTAAACAACAAATTTTATTGATTTGTTTAGAGTCAACCGTGTCTTGGTAGTATAAAAAAATACTAGGTTGAAGTTAAGTTTGAGGTAGAGCTTGTCTTTGTAAGCGTTAGAAGTGACTCTGAAAAATATGTGTAACTTTTATTAAAGCTAGTAAAAACTTGGTGGGTTGTCAAAAATTAGACATAGTCTTAATAGTTGAGACAAATCAGTATAAATCCTTGAATGCTCTTTGATCATTGCTTTCTCTAAGTGTTTAATTGGTAAATATTTTGAATTTGTTTTTAGATCTTATATTTGTTTTCCCATCGTGTAATAAAGTTTTTTTTATCTATTTGTTTTATTAAAACTCACATCAGATGATAACTTATATTTATTTTAAGAAAAGTTTAAATTTTTAAAAACACAATTCAACCTCATTCTCATCTTATTTGCCTTTATAACTTATTTTAGAAATAAAAATGAAAGTTTATGAATATAAAAATCTTTTAGAAAAACTATAACATAAACCTACATTTTTCATCATACTGTTGCTGGATTGTCTAATGATTAATTATGTATGAAAATATATACTAAAGTGCATTAATGTCACCACCAAAAATCATAACACATTAATAGAGATAAAAATAGATCAAGTTAAGTTAAACTTTGTTAGACTTGAGCTTGACCTGGGTTAAAAGTATATAGTTTGACCTGAGTTAAAAGTATATAGTTTGAGTTTGATCTTTATTTATTAGTCAAAAACTTTTTTTAAGAATATGAACTTGACCTACATAAAAACTTGGTTGTACATATAAATCTATTTAAGGGAATAATTTGTGATAACTTAAAAATAAGATAAAGGTAAAAATATGCATGTGAGGTTTTATAATAATTAAATCTAACTTATTTATATAATATAAATATATTTTAAGGTTTAATATAATATTCATATTAATTATTTAAAAATATATTTTGTAATAAAATATTTAAATAAGACATAATTTTTTTCTAATAAACTTAATTATAAATTTTAACTCAACTCTTTATGTAGATCAACATAATTAACATTTAAAATGATAAATAAATGTAAAATTTTGATGTATTATAACAAATTAAATCTAATAATAATACTAATAATCAATATTTGTTTATAATTTTGTAAATAGGTTAACTTGTTAGACTTTTAAAAAAATTATGAACCTACGGTCTAATATGTTTAATTAAATAGATTTTACTAAAAATCTCATTTTGATATATTTTTTGAAAAGATATAGTCTGAAATGAGCATGATATAAGCTAGGTTATAAAGAACTATTATGAAATAATCTCAAAAATTGCAACTGGATGTACTTGGAATGAGGTAGTGTCCAAATACACGAGTTCACGTACCCTTCACATCCTTCCAAACTCTCTCTGTCCTTACCACAGATTTGTTGGAGGAATAAAAAAAATTCAATGTACGGGACATACTTATACCATTCACAACCATGCATTTTGGGAGAGCTTGTGTCAATGGGTAAGGAAATTAAGCAACCTTTTAAACGTCACATGATGTTTTGAAATCAATACTAAAATACAAGAAAATATTTAAGTGACAGCTTATTTGAGTGCTTATTTTTTACTTTTAAAAATGATTTTCATTTTTAAAATTTTAAGATTTAAAAAATACATATCAAGAAGAAAGTACTTTAAGATGCTATGGCATTTTCACTCTTTTAGAAAAGACTAAAAAAAATTATATTTTCAGTTTTGGAACCTTTTTTTAAAATATTTTTAGAGAAAATCTGAAAAATATTTTCTAAATTTTAAACAAATTTATTTTTACTCTTTTTTATATATAAATAAAAACAAAAAACACTTAAATTAAACATCACCTAACACTCATTTTCTCTTCCATCCAATTTCTACCTCCTTTTTTTTCCTTATAATATCTCCTTTCATTTTTCATCATATCATTTGTCATATTTTTTTTTCCCTTCCTATCTTTCTCTTCTTTTGATTCCAAGATACTCAAAATACACATAGTGAGTTATGGCCCACTCATTTATAATGTGGGCTTGGTTAATTGCTAGGGACCTTACCAAGTGCAAAAGATTGGCTAAACGTTTTTTATCAATACTCTTATTGTCTTTACGTGTTAAATGTCAATTGCCATACATTCAAAATACATATAACGTGACGCATTTGAGGAGTGAAGCCCTCAATATTCTCATCATCAATTTTCCGCACTCCATCTATATGATTGATATAACATATTGATGTAAACTCTATTGTAAATAAATGTTTGTCCACTTCCCTCTCTTGTTATAAGATTGGTGTAAAGAAATATATTTAAGAGTTTAATAATTATGTATTATTAATATAACGTAAAAGCGTAAATTTTATTATTATGTTAATTAATTAAACATTATTATTAGAATGATTTTTAAAATAATCATTATAACAGTTAATAAATTTGTTATATATAATAATTTATAATTAGATAATAATATAAAATTATCGTTGCATATATTTTCTCTTTATTTAAATTTTGGAAAAAAAACATCAACGACGTGACGTGCTACAAATCAAATAAATGAAAGAAAAAAAGTACTAGGCAAAGGAACAAACGTCATAATTTGACTAGAACTTCTCAATATCATATGTTGCACATTCAGTTGTCTTCCTCTTTCGCTTCACAGTCATGGAAAATTACTTAGTAATGTTTTAACATTGTCCTCACATTTTCAACATTGTTGGGTGCATGAACTTCGTCCTAGGCCAATTATAGATATCTCGTTGTTTTTTTCCCTGTTGACAACTTTTTGACCGTGGGATGCACATCATGTTGATATTTGTGGTGTCATAAAATTTAGTGCGTGTTTGATAATTTTTTTTAAGATTAAATGATTTATTTGGTTTTTTATTTTTTTTAGTTTGATCATTTATTTTTTTTAAAATTAAATTTGATTATTCATCTTTTTTTGTTTAGTTTTATCTTTTATCTTTTTAAAAAATTAATTTGATCATTTATCTTATTTTTTGGTTTAATGTAATCTTTTATTTTAATTTTTTGTTCAATTTGATCATTCAATCTATTTAACATTGAAGTCATTCATCATTTAAAAATAATTTTCTTTGGTTCAATTCTCTCCCCTTCCCCTCCATATCATTTTTAACTAAAAAAGTTTGATTCTTAAATGACTAACCGTGTCAATCTTAAATGGACCAAAAGATCAAATAGAACAAAAAAAAAAGATAAATAATTAAAATAAATTTTTTTAAAGAGAAATGACTAAAATGAACTACAAAAATAAGATAAATGACCAAATAAACTTTTTAAAATATAAATGACTAAACTAAACAAACAAAAATAAGATAAAAGATCAAATTATATTTTTTAAAATATAAAAAACCAAACTGGATAAAAAAAATAAAAAAAAATATCAAATAAGTTATTTGACTTTTTTTTTTTAAAAAATAATTGTTTATTTTTCAAAAATCTCTTAGAAAGTTGTAAAAAAATAATTAAACTATATGCTTTATCTGTTAGTGTAAAACAATAGGTAGGTACCACCAAATAAATAGATTAACTTATGTGAAGTTATTCCATATTAACCAATTATCTCAAATTTAAATCTTGAGAATACAATTATGCTAAATACTTAAAGAATGAACTCTGTCATATATTGATCTTACTTGAGTAAGATTAAATACAATTATGCTAAATGTTGTGAAGGATGTGTCCAGTTTGTAAAATAAAATAAAAACATGTTGGGAAATAAATAATGAGAAAGAAAGGTACATGGGCAACTGTGTTCTCACATGGTCAAACAAGATAAGAATGAATACAATTAAAAACTAAAAGCATTTCATGCTGGTATACTCCAAACATGTTCTGTACCAAAAAAAATCCTCTATCTCGGAAGATATCAACTTCTCCCAAGATGAAAAGGTTAAGGGATGCTTATAGCTAGCGAATTTAGCAGGAAATGATAAGAAAGCAACAAAAATGAAAAGGATAAAAAAAGGTGCATTGAAGATGCTACTGTGGTTAAAGATTGATTTATATGATAAATAAACTCTTCTCATCCACAAGAAACTTAAGGAAAAAAGTAGAGCAGGTGTTACATAGAGATATGAAGGACTATGAAAACCTACAAATTACAAAGCACTTCTACATCCAATGGTGGTGAGTAATTATGATATGATATTTGTTAATACCAAAAAGGTTTGTTATTGAGATTAGATGTTTATGGTCAACTATCAGCTAATTCAGTAGATAACCATCCACTAAGGTAAATTAATGGATTTTAACTTGTCTTTGTGCTAAAGATGATTCAAGATTAAAATGGTCATTTCTAATGGTTAATAGTTAAAAGGATCATTTCTGACGACTAATAATTATTTTTTTCGTTGACAACTGACAGTTAATTTCTGTCAACTAACACAAAAGAGTTGAATCAATCATATTTTGTGAAAGATCAAGCCTAAAGGGGTATTTGAATGTGGAAGACAATTGCAAGCCGTTTTTCTAAGGTCAGATGCTTGTGGATCCATGATTCCTAAAAAATAGAAGTTGTTAGTGAAAAATAACACGTTTGTTTGCAATACCTCTAGGAAACGTGGGGACATAATTTCAAGTGTCTTGTAAACAACCAACGCTTGCTTAGAAAACTCTATACATAGGACAAACTTAGATGTAAAAAGGGACTAGAAAACTCTAAATAAGACAAACTTAGATGTAAAAAAGAATTGCAACCAAATCAATCAAATTACTCTTTCCAAACACTTATATTTTATTTATATCTTTTAAGCGTTACAGATTTTCTTTACCCTTTGGTGCAGCGGTAAAGTTGTGTCTTGGTGACTTGTTGGTCATGGGTTCGAATCCGGAAACAGCCTCTTTGCATATGCAAGGGTAAGGCTGCGTACAACATCCCTCCCTCATACCTTCGCATAGCGAAGAGCCTCTGGGCAATGGGGTACAAAGTTTTAATCATTTATAACTTTCTTTACAGCTTTCAACCATTTACAACTTTCCTTCACTGCAATTTCACATAGGAATAGCCTAGCATAGAAACTTCAGTTCATCAATTGTTAGAAAACTCTTTGGAGTGGACTAAAAACCCAATTGAAGAATAAAATTTCTTCCTCAAGTCAATCGCCTAAAGGGAATCACTCATTCGTAGTTAGCCGATACAACACTAATTGGTCGACAGATTTTTCACACCAACAATTTGAATCATTGAAATTCATTATATCAATGTTTTGCCTGCCTATGAAACAAGGTAAAAGCTGGTACTCCATACAAATATGGGAGTTGAAATTTAACGGAATTCAGCTTTATCATAAAGTTCACAATCATTGCTTGAATAGTTGATTCTAAATGAAGCAGTATTTGAAACTGTGGAATTAGACCAAATACAAGTTTATTTCATTTTAGAAGTGGAAATTACAAATGTAAAGAAAATATAAACCAAACTTTCAAATATGCTTCATTCTTTACAAATTTACAATAGTCATTACCTAGGCCACACTCATGATTCCACTTTAAATAAGAATTCAAAATAATGACATTATGATGGTGAAAAGAAAAAGAAAAAAAAAAGGACAGCAAGCACTAGGAATGTGGTCCTGCAGCTTGCACCCCATTACTTATAATCTATTGATTACTGTCCAAAACAAAGGACCACTATTACAGCAAAAAAAAAGGAACACTAGTTAGCAACTATGCCAAAGGGAAATAACACAACTAACAGACTCCTCCATGGGGATGGTATCATGACACGATTAAAATATGCACTTAAAAAATATGCTTTACAATGATGAACATGTAGTTCACAATCTTATTTTTAAAGTGATGGCACAGATAACCATAAAATGGTGACAAAAACGAGGAAAGTGAAAATGCTAGGACATCACAAGCAATAATACAACTTAGGTATACAATTAGTTGAGACAGTTATAATAGTTGGTAGAAGGGGTTAGAACTACTTCTAACCCTGTATACCTAACAAACCTCTTCTACTATCATAGCTATCTCAACTAACTCCTACTATCATAACTATCCCAACTAATTGTGCTAACTCCTAACACACAACTTGTAAGCCTTTCCACAAAAGGAGGGAGAAAAAGAGGCAGGAATCCTAGTCAAGCCTAACATGCACAATTATGAATTTCATTAGAAATGCTTGAGAATTACTGAGGCGCAAGAAACATGTACTATTGGTTTTTAGACACATGATCTCAGTCCCAAACTTTCAAACTAAGCAATCGGAAGATGTTGAGAATAACATGATATAATTAAAAATGAAAATGTTATTCCATTTATGAGCAACCATAATGAAAGAGGTCTCAGTAAATTGTTGTAACTATGCACTTATGCTCATGGTAATAAGCTTAATTTCTGAATATTACAAAAATAATAAATTTAGAGCTTCATCTCTTTGAACTTCTTGCCGAATCTCTTAGACTAGACGCATGTTTGGATCCACTCCAAATATGCATGTTTGAAGCTTAAATCACCTCATATCATCTAAAAAAATGTGGAAGCTAGTTTTAGTTGCTTCTGTTTTGATGCACATTGGACCTGGTGAAAGCACTACTAAACACACAGTACAAACATATGTCCAAAGAAGCAGCTAATTATACTCAAATTGCATCTAAAATTTTGAAAACCAGAACAAAACCTGGTACCGAGCCCACTACTAAAACTTAAAAAAAAAATATCTTTTCTTAAACTACTTCCACATATCATATCTAGTCAAGAAAATATAGGTAGGCAAAAGGGGGAAGGGAAGAGAGACAGAAAGAAAATCCATGTTCCTGAATCAAAATAACAATAGATTTTACAATTATTCAAGGTACAGTGTTACCATTCTATGCAAGTTAAATGGCAGTTGTAATCTCCAATCCTTCTGTTTACGACTTAAAGGTCTGCCTTTTTTAAGGGGATCTCTATTCTCTTTAACGTCTGCCAACTTCCACACACACATCTCTGAGTCATTTTCTATAGAATCTAACAAGAAAACTCCATCCTTTTCTGGGCAATTGGACTCTATATTTTCTGTATAACAGACTCTCATAGGCAAGTCTTTGAATCGACTAATATCATCTGGCACTTTTAGTAGCCTCTCGGCACCTGGGGATGAAACCTTCAGAGCAAAATTATGCTTTGTTAAGTACCAAATACACCTCAAAGGAACAATCATTTACAACTGAATAAAATCAAATTGGAACAAGTGTATAGGACATAGAAGCCATGCATTACCTCAAGAGCCAAATCATCAGGTATCTCTCCTAGCGCTCCAACTTCATCTAATCTTGTCTTGTATTTCTGATTGTAGCATTCAAGCTCTTCCATGCTTGGACACCCATATCTGAAAATAAAGTTGGAAAGTTGAACACAAAAAAATAAAATGTTTAGCCCTCAGTAAGTGATTGGAGCAGAAGGCAGTTAAGACCTTCACTATAGTAGTAAGGCAGGGTTGGAGAAAGATGGATGAAGTTGGAATAAAAATTTGAAAATTAGAGAAGTGGGAAATATTTTTTCTTGGGAATTTAACTTTCATAAAATATATTATAAGTATTAGAAATAAAAAAGTTCATAAAATGAGTGTCCCTGTTGAATTTGATATCTGCCTACCTCATCAATAGAATGTCAAACTGTGTTCTGTCCTATGAAACACCTATACAAAAAATTCAACATTTTTTCCCTACCTCCCACCTCAGTTCTGATCCTGCCCCTTGGTGTTTTTAGCTTTACCCCATTTAAATTAAGCCCTCATTCACATAATGTGTTTTTATTGGTTACACTCCTACTCAAAAATAAATTATAAACACAAATGCAGCAGAGATGAGAATTTTGCATTGGGCATTGAACAAGTGAACATACTAGACGAGATATGATTAGGAATGAATGCATTAGGTAAAAAGTTGGGGCAGCATCTATTGTAAAAAAGATGGTAGAATCTCGCCAAGGGTGGTTGTTTGAGTATTTGTGGAGAAGACATGTAGAACTCCCAATGAGATGAACAGTAGTCCAATCACTAGAGGCAGAGGAAGACCGAGGAAAACTACAGGCAAAACTATTAAGAAGGAAAAAGTCTTGACTGTTGTTGTACTCTCCTACTCAAAAAGGCTACAACTGCTATGATCCATCAATAACCTTTGTTTGCTGCCCCTAATGTTATCTTCTTTAAAGCACTGCTGCTTCCAAAATCCCTCTCTTCAAGGGGTGAATTTGATCAAAGCTTGGTTTTTGACCTCTGCATAAGTCCTTTATAAACCCATCATAAACACTAAATCTGTCTAAAATACTAACTTTTCTAAACACTAAACATGTCACTATCTCATCCATAAACAGCAGGCAATTTAAACTCAGGAGATGTAGAAGTACAAAATGCCAAGACACTCGTTTACTCAAGAAAGCGAGAGTTTGAAACAATAATAGCTCCAAATGTTTATGTCACCTGATATTGATTTACACATTGCTCTCAGAAAGGAAACTCAGTCACATTTCCTTAGTTGTTCTTATTTAGTACTAATGTACTATCAAACTTTATTATTGTGTTTTGCTGGTTGCTACTTTTTTTTATTATGAAGTTGAATTGTTGAATTATTATTATTATTCTTAGAATGTGGATTTAAGCCCAACTCAACCCCAAAAGCTAACTCATAGAATGAGGGTTACCCTCCACTTATATACTTTATCTAAGTACTATCTCTAGTAGATGTGGGACTTGAGTTTTTTGCAATACACCCTCTCACGCCCAACACTTTTGGGCTTGGTGCATGGATAACATAGTAGGTGGCCCGTTTAATGAATTTAGGATAGACTTTGATATCATCTTAGAATGTGGGTTTAGTACTAACTTAACTCTAAAAGCTAGCTCATAGGATGAGATTTCTCCTCAACTTATATGCTCTATCTTGACACTATCTCTAGCTGATGCAAGACTTCTTGGGTTTTTCCCAATAATTATGTCAAGAGTATTATGTTATGCTTATATGACATTAATAGGTTTTTTAATATTGTTTTTATAATTGGTATATTCTTACAAATTTATGAGTTGAGTCTATGGAAGCTTATGTAGACTCTCCGTGTCATGTTTTGACAACCTTGGCAGCTCTATTTGGAACACCCCCTCCAAATAAGTGTTTGAAGCCCACCTTAATTGTGGTCACCTGTAGCCCGCCTTAATTGTGGTCTCTTAAGGGGCTGCCTAAATTGCAACCTCAAGGGAGTGTGTTTAGTCTCACATTGCCTAGTGACTTAAATAGAGCTTATAAAGTTTGGGCAATACTCATTTTATAAACCGATTTTGTGGGGTTAAGTAGGACCTAAGCTCAAATTTCAAGATAGTATTAGAATTTATCCTAGATCTATCATTGGGTCACCTACATTGAAATGTTGTAGGCCCATAACCCTTGGCTTGAGGGGCTTATTGGATACCAACCTTAACTTTCGTCACCCCTAGCCCGCCTTAATTGCAGCCTAGAGCTATGCCTTAAATAGTTAAATAGAGCTTATAAAGCATGGGCAATTCTCACTTACAAAACAGTTTTGTGGGGTTGATTCCCTAACCCCAAATTCTAAGATAAGCTAATTAAAAGAATGTAAATATGTTCTTCGGGTGTTGCATATTATATAAGTTGAACCCTTACTCATGAGTTAATTTGTCCAATCTCACATAAACATATCCACGAGGAGTTGTCTTGAAAGCAAATAGTTTGATGTCCTCACTGAACTGCATAAGCACCTCCTCAGCAATAGAGAGAGCTCGCTGACCCCAAGGAACATTTTGCAAGGCAACTCCACCACCATCACCCCCATCACCAATCTACACACAAAGACAGCAACAAATTTAAACAACAAGTAATTATATCCATTATTTAACCAAAATGAAGATCTCTACATTAAAGCAACAATAACCTTCAAGTCAAAGACAAGGTACCTTGGGTTCAACCTCATCTTCCTCTTCCCATCCATCTGTGCTTGCACCTTCATCAGTTGTCTCATCTGTAAATTCAACATACTTGAATCTTTTGAGATAATAGTTTTATAAAAACACCTAAAATTTGAGAACTATAACTTCACATAGCCTCTAGAGAAGAATTAATAAACACCTAGATTAGATATCGTGAAACAAAACAAAACAATCAACAATGCCAACGACTAATTGCAACAATTTTTCTTTTATAGGAAAATGTTAATAGTTTGTTAGTTTTTTGTTAGCATGAGGGATCAAACCTGGGACCTTTCCCTCCTTCCCTTCTTTCTTAACCACCCATCCAACCTTATATCTCCAACAATGACAAGTGTGTTACTATAGGATCTTATTATCTTAATCATTGAGTTGCTAGTAAATATCAAAGGGAAGAAATTTTAGTAGAGAGAACAAATGAGGATGGAAAAAGGGGCATTAAAGTAACAAAGCAAAGAAGCTTCATTTTACAGCTTCTTCACAACTATTTAGGATATTCCCTTAATAGAAGTAGAAACCATCTACAAAACAGCTCCAAAAGCAAAGCCATATCAAGAGAATCCAATTCCACATGAGATTAAGAGGCAAGTAAGAAAGAATTTATTGAAATTATTAGCATTAAACTCCTGACAAACAATAGAAAGCAAACAAAAGTACAAAACCAAAACTAAGCATCTCTGAAACTAGTCAAAGTAACTGTTCTAAATTCAAAACAAACATGGGCTAAAGTTTTCACGGTATTCCTTCCAAGCTTCAAAACCAACTACTCATTGAAACCAACCCATAACTAATATGCCATTAAAGATTTTATTTTTACAGTAAAAAGATGAAGGGAGAGAGAAAGAACCTGGGAAATGGTGAGAGAAGGAGCGAAGGAAAGTAGAGGAGAAGGAACAAAGGTGGGATTCCAATGGAGAGAGAGAATCTTTATAAAAATGGAAGGAGTGTGAATGAGTTGTTGTTGTTGAAGAGCGTAGTAGAAGAACAGCACCAACCGTATTCCTCATCCTCCTAACGATACCTCTTGCCATTGCCATGTTTGAAGCTTTGATTTACACAAAAAAAGAAAACATTAACAAAACATGTCACAAACCTACGACTAGTGTAGTATCAGCGTTTTTCCCCTCGCTTTCTCCTCCTACACTCTACAGAGTACAAAGGCGAGTTGGGTGGACTCACTTGAGTAGGTTCATTAGAAGTATAAGATAGTTAAATCTGGAGTGTTGCTTGGTGCACCCAGTATTATTATTGATGCACCCAGCATTCTTTGAAAATGGTAAAACTGTCCCTGTTAATTTCTCCCCTTACGGATCAACTTGATTCGTAAGTCTTAAAAATTAATTTACGGATCAAGTTGATTCGTAAAAGACTTACGGATCAACTTGATCAGTAAATCTTAAAAATTAACTTATGGATCAACTTTATCCGTAAAAGACTTACGGATTAAGTTGATCCATAAATCTTAAAAATTAACTTATGGATCAACTTGATCCATAAGGGATATTTCTATCTCTTCGTGGTTAGTGCTGGGTGCACTAGCAGCACTCTTAAATCTGATTGGGTAAAGTTAATTATAGGCCCAAAATTTTCTCACTTACCCGGGCCATGGATCAAATGAGTCAGGCCTTTGTTTTAATTTTAGATTATTTTTAAGGACTAAAACGAATTTTAAACATCTAATCTTGAATTTAGATATTCAGTCTATTAACGATAAGGTCCAGTTGGTAGATATAATTATTAGTTAGGAGATATCTTTGGTGTAAGGAAAAATATTTATAAAAAAAGAATAAATTGATAATTTTATTATTTTATCCTTTTAATTTTTATCATCCCCACCTCTAATACCAAGTACACAGTAAGTTAGTGACAAAAAAATCCATTGACTTTGACACAATCCCAAATAAAAAGAATAAAAAAAAAGAAAGAAATATGGTTGATTGTTGCTATTTCTTGGAGAAAATTTTATTGTTCACAAATTTCTTACCGCCGCGGTACCGCATCCTTATTTGATATTTCCTTTTTTCTAGAGACTAGAGCCTTAAATATTTTTAATAGTGTTGACAATTAAAAAAACATACAATATATTAAAATATGAAAATGTATAGAGGATAATTGTAATTTATAAAAGCTTACATATTTTGATTTTTTTATGATGAGATTAGTATTTTATAAAAGCTTATATTTTTCTTTTATGAAATTTTTTTTTCTCATTATATTTTTCAAACTCCACAATAAAATGGAAGTGTGGTGAAAAAAAAAACCTTAACACTTACTTTCAATGGCCAGAGCTTTAAGTTTCATTTGATATCTAGATAAGATAGGATAATTATTATATATTATTATATTTTGTTATTTGGTGTGACGGTGGGATATGAAAATATGAAAATGTTATGGTATCTTTTTTCCCATCATATTGGTCTAGGACATTTCTTATAAAAGGGGGAAAGGTGGGTTAGAAAATAACAATCTAAGTTTTTATCTTCTTTTCTCCCTCCTAAATCCTAATAGTATAATTTATTGTCCTCTCTCTCTCTTACTATATACATATATATTATGTGTGTTTGTGTACGCGCTAGAGAGAGAAGGAATTTATTTATTTTAAAAATAATTCTTTTAGAATTATTCATTATTATTATCATTCATTTTTTTAAATCTAATTATTGTAATAAATAATTAATTTCAATTATTAAATCTCATGCTCACATAGATAACAACATTATTTTTTATTCATGTATCTATTGGGTATTTATCTATCTATTTCTCTCTCTCTCTCTCTCTCTCTCTCTCTCTATATATATATATATATATATATATGCTCTTACATGAACATGCTACTCACACTAAATATTGTTGTGACAAAAAAAGAATCTTAAATCTTAGACGAAATTTTTATTTTTATATATTCAAAATTTAAAGTATCACGCACATGGTTAAGTTATAGGTAATAACGATTTTACTCTCGGGAGTCCGTTAGAGTCAAACTTGATGATTTTATATTTTTCAATAAAGATTAAGAAATTAGGAATGCTTTGACTTAGACTATGTGTGGTTTGAAAGACAAAAATACAATGTTGTAGACGAACATACACTAGGAGCATTTTACAAGAGATCTATATGTGAATTTAATTTGAATTTGGTGGGTCCCATGTGATTTTATTTCTCTTCAACATTTGGATAGTACATAGGAAATAAGGATGATAGTGTGGGGGAGGGATAGACAGACCGGCCCGCTAGACCACCATAATTTTGGTGGGCAAGGTGGAGACTTCAACCCACCAACTCGTTTTGGTCCACCCTATTTAGTTTGTCAATCCGACGAGCCACGGGTAGGGTGGGACAAGTTGGCCCACCAGCTTGCTTCTATTTTTATTTTTAAAAAATATGTATATGTAACATGTTTTTACTTAAAAAAACAATAAATCACCAAAGATACTATAGCATGTATATGTAAAAGCTATATTGTACTCCCTCTATTCCTATTTATAAGATCCAAGTTTAAAATAGTGATTGCTCATTTTTATAAGATTGAATCTACAATATTCTTTACATTAATTATTTTTAGACTAGAAATTCCTTTAATTAAAAAAAGAGAATGTATTAACAAACAATCAGAAGAGATGAGTATAAATGACAAGAATAATTTAGGGAAAAAATTATAAATTTAAGACAAATTTATTACTATAAATTAAATTAACCATTTTTCTTAATCTTAATGAATTAGGTAATTGAGTTTTATATATAGGAACAATTCATGTTCCAGACATTGTGAAAGCATTCATACTTAATAATGCATTAACTTGGATGAACCCCCAAATGACTTTCAACCACCTAGCGCAAACGTATATGGTCAAATATAAAGATTACAGGGAGTAGCTCATACCAATTCCTTCGACAAATGGGTTATAATAATTACTTTTATACATAGGGAATCATAGTCTATTCTTGATTGGGATGCTGAGTGGTTGACATAATGATATATTCAACCAATTTTTGTGATTTTAATTTTCAACATTGTCACTCCTTATGCCAGAGGCCAGTCTTAATAATGCTATTATTTTCGTAGATAGAAAAAGATACTTTAGTATTTATTGAGAAACATTAATATTATATTTCAAGTTTTTTTTAAATTTAAATTTAAATTTATTTTTATTTTTATTTTTTATTTTAAATATGGTGAGCCAACTTACTGGCCCGTGGGCCCACCCATAAGCGAGACGGACCAAGGTATCTAACCCACCTTAATTAAGCGGGCCAAAGACGAGACATCCCTAATAGTAAACAACGAATGTTAAGAGACAAAGTCATTTTTGGCCCTATATCTACATTGTTTTGTCATCGTTGGAGGTTGTCCTAGAATCACACTTCCACTCTTCATGAGGGTCATGTTGCGCCGATGAGAACAATTTCCTCTTCCTTCGACGAAGGCATTGATGAGCAAGTTTGTGACGCGTGCGTTATCATCATAGAACTTGTTATGGTGGCTGGCCTCAATTTGCACAAGGGACTTCACAACGAGGATGCTATTGGTGGTGTTGACGTTGTCGATGATAGGATCTGGTCATCGGAGATGTAGGAATTGCCGTCGGTGATAATTTTTATAATTTTTAGTATTTTGTGATAAAGAAAGGAGTGGAAAATGGACATAAGGACATGGATATTTCAGTATTTTTAAATACTTTACAATATTATTTCTATTCCATTTTTCACATATTTCTTTTAAACCAAAAAACTTAACATTCAATTTTATTTCTATTATGTGTCTTTTTTTAAAATTATTATTCTCCTATTTTCATGTATTTTATTTCTTTCTTCAAAACCAAACACAACCTTTGAAGGAGGGAAAACTATATCCCTACTTAGCCATCAAAACTGAAACTAATGATCCCCATAACAAAACTCGACAATTTATTTGGGATAATTTTTTTGTGTGGTGATGCAATCCTCCTTAGGAAAGGACCAGTCACTAGAGCCATGAGCAAGAAGCTCCAAGAGGATTGGGCTAGAGCTGTTGAAGAAGGTCCTAGGGTTCTCATGAACCTTAGGTTAGATTTCTGAGCCCATGGGCCAACGTTGGGTCCAATTATCTTTGTACATATTAGACTAGGATGTCATTATATTTGGTCCTTGTATTTAGGGCTCCATAATGTAGGTAGGGTACCCTAGAAATGTAGGATTTTTCAACCCTTGTATTTTAGGGCACCTAGACTAGTTTTTGTATTAGGGGTAGTTTTGTACTTTCACATGCACTAAGTGAATATTTGATGTGTGTAGTTGGAAATAAATTTAATTGAATTGGTTGAAACCCAATCCAATTAAATTTTAGAGGGGGAGGTGAGCATTTGCTTACTACACTTCATTGTCACATCATATAGTCATACTTTGTGCATGTCCTTCATGCTTTACATGTCTCATGACACCTAAGCACACTTAGTGGAGAATCTTGAAATTGATCTTGGATTAGTGGGCTAAACCATAACTAAAATTCACTAATCATAATTAGTGAAATTTTGACTCCAAAGTTTGGCTCCACAAATTCAATTTCAAATTCAAGTGAATTTTGAATTGAAATTCAAAATTTTCCTCCAATCTTGTGTGACACTTAGGCTATAAATAGAAGTCATGTGTGTGCATTTTTTTCAAATTTGATCATTTGAATATTAAACTTCAGATTTCAGAACTCTTTTAGAGCACAAAATTTTGTGCTCTTCTCTCCCCCTCCCTTCATTCATCTCCTTCTTCCTCCAAGCTTTTATCCATGGCCTCCTATGGTGGTGAGCTTCTTTTAGACTCATCTTCTCCTTGAAGTGGTGTCTCCTCTCTCTCTTCCTTCTCCATTCCGCTGCCATTCATCTTCCAAGAAATAAAGGAATCCATTGATAAAGAAGATCCTAGGCCTACAAGCTCCAATGAAGCTTACATCATGTGGGATGTGACAAAGTACGTACCATCACCACCAAAGCTCAAGATTCATTGGGTCCACAACTTTTGTTGTTAAAAAAATAATATATTTTGCATTAAAAATATTTGTTACCTAGTATTGACAAAACAATTGCTATTACACTCCCTTTCAAATAACAAATGCACACCAGTGCAAGCGAAGTATAAAAAAAATAAGAATGTTAACACTTGAGCAAATGAACAATAATAAAGAGAATGATATTTAGACATCTTTTTTTAAACACTTACTTTTAACCCCTATTATTTTTTTATCACATTATATCAGTTATAATGGATCGATAAATATTTTCTCTCTTTTATCTTTCTCATTAAGTATATTCAGTGTCCAAATATTATTTTTTAATAAAGATTAAGAAATTAAGAATCCTCAAACTTAAGGATGACAAATATGCGTCTTAGATAGACATTGAAATGGAAACCGAAGACCACATGCATAACGAAACACGACAGTTTCATTGGGATATATCCTTTAGCCATGTGCAACAAGGCACGTATGATCAGCTTGAAATCTCAAAATTGATGGGTCCACAGGTTCTTTTGTTTGAAATGCCCAACATCTGAGAATTACGTCATATTGAGGACAACCACTGTGTTAGTAATGTTTACTTTCCACTCTGGCTTGCCCTTGACATACTTCTTTGTTTGTGATTGTTCAATGGTAATGGATTGAACATCAAAGCAACTAACAACAGCATCAGCTGCAATATGAACAATGATTTAATTAAACATCGAGGGAAAAACACTGAATGTTTATAGAAAGTGTTGTGTGACATATAACTCATCTTAGAGTTCCTTTAAGAAGTTTTTTAGCCCAAAAACATTTATGGTCTAGAAAGCAAACAGTGGTCTCTAGATCAAGTACTGAGGCTGAGAGTACAGGAGCCTTGCAGCTGTTACAACTGATATTTTGTGGATTCAGACTTTACTCAATGAACTTGCAGCTCCTTATCTCACTCCTATGGTGCTTTGTGATAATTCCAATGTTGTGCAGATGGCTCATGGTCCAGTTCTTCATGCTAAAACTAAGCATATGGAGTTGGATCTATCTCTTCTTTGTCAGAGAAAAAGTCTTGTCCAAGAAGCTGATTGATCAACATATTCCTGGCTATGATTAGTAGTGGGTTGATTTGCTCACTAAACCTTTGTTATCTACTAGATTTTCTTTTCTAAGTTCCAAACTTAATGTTTCTGAGCTCCCTTTGGTTTCTCAATCCCTTTAAGTTTGCAGGGGGGTGAGTATATGCTCTGTAAGTTAACTCTATCTGTTAAGAGTTAACCCCTGTTAGTCAACTAACAATTAGTTACAATAGATAATCTGTTAGAATTAGAGATAATAGATAATTGGAGTTTGTTAGAGTCTCTGACTATAAGTATCTGTTAGTGCTCAGAGATTCAATTGGCCAATTACATTTTCTGTTATGATATCAATAATATCATTCTATTACCAATTTCATGCACTCCAATTTTTGTTTGGTGTACCCAAAAAATTTAATATTTCCTTCTTATCCTTCCTCTCCCAACCAAACCTAGTTGCCTCACCCCCAAACCTTCATGACCACCGCACCAACCTCCACCCAACACCGCTACCACACTCAAACATCAAACTCACCACCGTGCTACCACCCAACCACCTACCACCACCATGCACATTAATATGACCCATGAACCTTCACACCCCACCAAACCACTAATCCGACGCACCACTCTTATGTAATTACGGGTTGAGTAATTCCATAATACAAACAAACAGTGACGGATCTATATGATTAGTATTGGGGACCATTGCCCCCACTAAGTTCAATTTTTTTTTTTTAATGAAATATAGATGTATGCTTATCAATTGTCTCCACAAGTTTATGAATACAAGGATTGCCCCTACAACCTATGTATTACGTCACTACAAACAAATGTTACAAATTCATAATACGTTTGCATGTATTACAGATTCAGCAATCAGTAATACACCACGACCATTACCTCTCCAAGCTCCTCAAACTCAAGTCGACAATGATGAGGAAGATGGTAGAAGGATGGTACTGCAGTGAAAAGGAAGATGGAGAAAAGAAGGGAGTGAGCAAGGTGAGACGAAGACTTTACAAATTTTGGGGATGCACTAAGCAAAAAATGAGGTGCATTAAGTAATTGCCCTACATTCTTGTTGCTGGCTTTTAAGTCTACTAGTTCAAGATTCTTTGAAGTCCATTGGTGCATTGGTTTGAAAGTTTTACTGTTTCTCAATTAATTTGGAAAGCTTCTGATATTAATGATTATTTGCTAAAAAATTAAACATGGTAGAAGGATGAAATTGGAAAATCACTGTTTAATTCTACAGAGAAAAGGAACTTGAATGACCCACCAAGAATGTAATGTTATTGATTCATGATTGATTCAAACACCAATTAAATCAAGTTGGACTGATTCATCCAAGACTTTTAGTTACTTTGCTAGTCAACCAGCTATTTTCTGGGTAAAATATTCTGTAATTAATTAAAGGCCTATTATAGGTGGAAAGGAATTAATAAAAATGTAGAACGGTACATGTTGAGCTATACATTAAAGTTTCACATGCAGCCCATCAATATTGGCTGATTGCTTTGAGCTTACTTTTCATACAGTAACAATAATAAAAATAAATACACTTGAATCGTCGCAAACGCGCGCGCATTGCCATCAGACAGCTCAACATTGTGTACTTCTTATCGTTCTTCCATGTTAAATCTGTTCCAAGCTTCCTGGGGACAATTAAATAAAAAATCAGAAACATTTATTCATACATTTGAATCTTCCTACGGTTAAAAAACTGTCCGTCTGAATCCTAACACTGACAGTCTTAGCTCAACGTAGGAAACACAAGAAAAATATACTTTATTTTCGCTTGTGCATTTTTTTGAGTAGATTTTATTGCATTTGAGAGTGTTAGATGTAATTAATGTTTTCATTATTTTATTATTATAGTTCACTAATTTGGTAGCCAGGCTGTGTTAGTTACAATACAAAATTAGATTTTGCACATGAATGATTCCATATTTTTGGTAAAACAAATGAAAATACTGTCAATAATAATTTTGCTTCAACAAAATTTATTTTATGCTACATAGTAACGAGTTCATATATTAAATGGATATGGATGGATGGATTTTCTCTTTATTTTTTCAAACATGTTATTTCCAAACACAACGATCTCATGTTAGTAAGATCCAAATCCCAATCACAACATTTAGAGTTAAATAAAAAAAGGTGCAAGGGAAGCCCATTTATAAGTGAATATTATGATTGTAGGTTGTAAATATAGAATCAGTAGAATTGTTTAGAGCTTAAAAGAACAAATGAAGGCCAAACCTTTAGAAGATCAAAAACCTTCTCGCAGATGTACTTTTGTTGAATGCTTGCCCCCCGCTGCTGCAGCTTGTCAGGATGCACAAATAGAGTAGCTTTACGATATGCTTTCTTTACAGCAGTGGTGGTTACTATATCTGTCAAAGGAATCGGTTGCCAACCACTATCGGGGCCAAGGATCTGCAAAACACAATTTTGAAACAAAATTTCCATAAGCAAAATGGTTCCATCGCACAATGGAAATGATAAAACTAGAAGGCATAGTACTAAAAGAAGTAACTGTTTTTGGAGCTAATGCAAGCCAACATCTGGTTGTATTTCACAAAAAGTGCATTTTTGTTTGACAATCCATTCAAATGTGTTTTCTCAATATTTCAATTAAAAAAATCAAATCAGGATTACGGGTAAAATGAACACTTCCACGAGGCCAGCCTAGTTATCCAGCATTACAGATTAGTATGTAAAAGTACTTTTATCCCCACATAAGTTCGCTTGAGTTTTAAAATAACAGAGCACTTTTGAAAATGATATATTTTCATGTCTTTATTTTCCCTAGTTTACAGCAATTAGAAAAAGATCCATGACAAGTTCATATCTATCTATCAAGGCATAATAATATATTCAGGATGTTTACACATACATATTGTAATGTTGAAAGCAATGCCCTCAAGTTTCCTGTCTTCCCACTTGACCACCTTTTAACATCAGCATCAAGAGATTCTGCTACCCTCTGTAGAAAATAAGATTTTGTAAGACAATGTGAAACTTGTGAATTGCAAAATTTGATAAGAAACTTACATTTCTGTGCTCTTGCTCCTTCTGCACAAGCCAGTCACGCATATTCTTTTCTGCAAGAGCCTTTGCCTAATAGTCCAAAACAAAGAATGAACAAACCATTTGACATATTAACAAATCTGTTCAAAAAATATTAGCAAAACCAGGAACCATACCACACGTTCCCCTATTCTCTGATGCCTCTCAAACCTAGCTTTACATCTCTGAGCAGAATCACCATCAGCTCCATCAAATACATCAGTAGAATCACGAACTTCAGGAAAATACAATTTGTACAGAATCAATAAAAATTTAAACAGGAAGTACTGTAATAAATAATCTATGAAACAAGAAAAAGATAAGGTCAGGTATTAACATATTAACATCACATACCACCATAGCTGAAAGATTTTGAATAGAAGTTATGCTTTATTCCATTATCACGGGAAGCCCCAAAACCTGCAACAGATTTGTCAGATTTATTTCTTGCCTCAGAGGCAGCTCTCTCAGAGAGTGCCCTTTCTAGGGCACGTGCCCGTGCCTCTGCAGTTGCTCTCTCCACCGCGGCACGTTCAGCTTTAAGTTTTGCTTCCATAGCAGCCTTCTCAGCTGGTGTCTTCTCATTTGCCTGACTAGTGGTTTTTCCTAGCCTTTCTCGTCCATCAGAAATGTTTTTCTGACGTGCTTCTGCTGCAGCTCTCTCTAGAGTCGCCCTTTCTCTGGCATCAGCAAATGCCCTTTCACGTGCTTCACGAATTGCTCTTTCTACAGCTAATTTTTCCTTTTCTCTTTCTCTTTTCGTCTCGTTTGCTTCAGCAAGTTTTTTGAGTTGTTCCTTTTCCTGCTCTTCCTTATGCAAGTTGCCATTTGCTTCCTTCTCTTCCATTATTACAGATGCTCGATTACTCTCCCTTAGATTGCTGTGACTTGATTCAACCTCCTCTTCTTTGAAAAGACTTGATTTCCGATCAGATGAACTAGATATCTGAGATTCTTCTATATTGTGTTCATTGTCAAACAAATTTTCCTCATTAGAAAAATTAGATTGATTCTCATCTGCCTCTTCATTTAATGTAACCCTATTCTCCTTAGCATCCTTGCAGATTTCTGCAGACTCAGGAGTTATTATGTCTTCAACAAGCATTTCCAGATTGCAGTCATTTTCTGACTTTTCCCAGCACTGATCTTGATTTTGCCTATCATTTATGTCAGTGTCACCAATACTTGTAGCATTACCTTCGGAGGTCTCTGTTTCAAATATATTTTGCATTTGATTGACTGCCCCATTGAGTTCAGGGGCAATTTGAATGAAGGAAGAAGTCTCACCTGCATTATGTTTCTCATGGAAATCGTTTGTCTCCTGAACAGGGTCTGTTTCTTCATATCTCTCTTGATGTTGAAATGAAGCACTACTCGCTACCATTGTATCATCCTGCACATCACATGAATGAACCTCTGGATTTACGTTCAGAGTTTCCTCATTTTCAATAGTTGTATCAGCTACCTGAGTTTTGTTCAACTTCTCAGTTTCATCTGGATCATAGCTTGAGCTGGTTTCTGTGGACTTGCCAGCCTCCTCGGCTTTTACTTCCTCACAACTAGGATCAGATTGAGTCACTCTAATTACTTCAGTTGGCTCCTTATTATACAATGCATCATCAGTGGCTTCTCTCTGACCAGAATATTCGATTTCTTGATAGATATCAAGAAAACCAGAATCATTCCTTTTCTTTCTATTCTCTAAACAACCAAAGTTTTCTATGTCTTCATCTGTACTTATGAAATCTGAGCCATGTTGACTGTGCACATTCTCATTGTTAAGTGGCTCCAGAATCTCTGTCAATTCACATTCTTCAAGCTCATTGGACACTGCAACTCTATCCTCACTTCCTTTTTGCTCTTGTGTAATGTTCTTCTCAACCTCTCTCAGTTCCTGAGCAGCTCTCAAATTTATTTTGCATTCTTCCAGCTCATTGGACACTGCAACTCTATCCTCACTTCCTTTTTGCTCTTGGGTAATGTTCTTCTCAACCTCTCCCAGTTCCTGAGCAGCTCTCAAATTTGTTTGGCATTCTTCCAGATCAAAGGACCCTTCAAATTTGTTGCCATCTTCTTCTGGCTTACAAGTAACTTTTTTCCCATTTCTTGTTATTAATCCTTGCCCACCAAGGTTGCTTTCATCGTCTTCCAGTTCATAAAAAGGTGTAGCCTTATTCTCAACTTCCCCAGTTTCAATAAACTTCAAACTCTTGTCCATTGTTCCACATTCAAGTGTCTCATGAACCAGTTTTGTTTCATCTACTGCTTCCTGACACCTATGCTTAGTTTCCTGGACAAGTTCTTCACACACACTTGCTTCATTATCCACATGGACCTTCTCTTCATTATTCTCCAGCCTACAATATTTCTTAACCACTTCTATTGTTTGATCGGATTCTTCTGGTTTATTAGTGGCACTCCTATCTGTGTTTTTAACGTACAGCTCTTTCTTGTTATTTTTTGCCTCTTTAAGCTCAAGAATTTTTCCTTTATGATCCGCGTCTTTCTGTTCAACCTCTTTCTCATATTTCACTTGAGTTGATTTCAATTTCTTCTGTGCTTTTTGTACAGCTTCTTTAGCAACACTTGTTTCTTTTGCCCCCAGATCTGGCCTCACTTGCTCTATTCTCATTGTTGATTTCCCTAACTCAGAAGAAGCATTTGGAAAAGCATCCATTTCTCTAAATGTTTGCTTTGTATCAGGTTTCTTTGTTTTATATGTGTCTTTAGCCTCTTTTTTTCTCTCAGCTTTCAATTCAATATTAGACTTTCGTTTGACATGATCAGGAAAACCTTCTTTCTTTCTTCTCATCAACTCTTTTGCAACCTTCATTCTTACTTGAGCCTCTTCCATTGCCTTTCTTAAAGCAGCTACAGAAGCAGCTACCTCTGAATTTGAGTCTACCATGTCATCTAAGTATGATGGCGAATCACCACCAGCAACACCTTCAGATGAGCTACTTTTAGATGCCTGACATTTGGTTGGCATTGATTTCATAGCTTCACTGTTACCTTCTGTAGTCTCTGATAGAGGAACTTTGACATGATGTATTCCATTACTTCCATTGCTAATCTCACATGCACCAAAAAACAGATCAATAGAATCAGATGTACTTGTAACTTTCACTCCATTGTTGGAAGGCTGTTTCTTAGAATTATCAGGTGAAGCACCAGTAAATGATTTAGTAGAATGTGCAGCTTCTTTTTTCCCCTCATTGCCATGACTACCAGAACAAGTAGTATCCTGTGCTACCGGTATAGACTTATTAACTCTGTTCATCTTCAGCGGATTGACTTCTTCAATTAATTGAGTGTAAGCAGGGACAGCACGGAGTTGAGCAATATGTGTCATCCCATTTGTTCCATTTTCGCTTCCTTGGTTAACTTTGTGAAATGACATATTGATCCTTCTGGTATCATTAGACGACCATGATGCCACTGGAATTTCCTTTGAACAATTAGTTAGATCTTCCCTGGAAGATTGGTTTTCTCCTTTGACCTTGCTCCTACAGAATAATAAATGACAGGAAAACCAATTATGTTAACCATCAGCATCCTCAACAGCCTACGAGAACTTAGTTAGTTATCAATGCTACAAAATTGGTTTGCACAATATAGTAGTTCTCCAAAAGAAAATCTCTATCCTTCCACAGAGATCAATTTATGAATCTGGTTATTATTCACAATCACAACTATTTTTTGCTAAATATTGTACAAATGTGTACCATTTTTTGGTGCAATACAGGCATGAATTTCACCTATAATGTGAACAAAACCCTATTAGTAAGAGAGTAATGTCATACACTAGCTGTCATTTGCAACTAAAAACTCATCCGTATATTTCAAGCAGTGTTGTTAAATAGCGGCCATGGCCCAACCATTATAGAATGGCGTGGTGGATATATTGCCAAGTAGACAATTTGTGAAGGGAGGTCCACTATGGTGCCGCCATAAGGCGCAATGGCGGGTTTATATGGTGGAATTTTGGCCTTCCGCCATTAATATCACTGATTTCAAGTAATTGAATTTGAGAGGTTATGTAGATCCCGATTCCCAGGTCCAATTCCGAATATTAAAATTAAAATCGTATTGTATTTGAAAACTTAGCCTACAAGATCTTCAACACTGGTAAAGTACAATAAAAGGAATGCCGGAGGGGATCAACAAGTTCCGTGAAACAGTAGATTCTCACTGATTCGTTCTTTTTTTATTGAAAAAAGTGACAAAAAAAGTAAGGCATTATTAATTTGCTGTCCACTTACTTGCTCGAGAGCATAAGGATAACACAAATAATTGATAATTAAAAAAGAGCAAAAGAAATCGCAGCTTCTCATTTCTCCTCTCAAAAAGAACTCACATGACTGACAACGCGGTCAAAAGGGAAAGGACGTATAAGCAAAGCCAAGTTCAAAGAACAATCGAATCTGGATTTCAAGCAAGAACACGTGCACATTCAATATTCTAAGTCACATTAAGTTAAAACCCTAACGCAAAAAAAAAAAAAACGGAGTAAGCATACTCACTTTGCTCTGAAGCTCTCTTTCTCCTTAGGCTCAGCAACAAGCTCCTCGAAAGGCACCGCAGCAGTGGCGTCTAGATTCCCGAACCCGCTGAAGACTTTCGAGTAATCGAGCTTGGAGCGCCAAACATCGTCGTTCTTTCTCCTCTGGTTGAGCTCCGGAAGTTCAAGGATCGGAATCGAGGAACCGGGCGACGACGTGCAGAAAATCTCGCGGTAATCGTCGAAGTGAGAGGAGAAGCTCGGAGCGCGGAGCTTGATAGGAGTGGCGAAGACACCGTCGTACGCAGATCTTCCGGTGACGCTGTAGCCACAGCCGTTGGAGAGCTTCTTCGTGAGAGTAGCGGTGGCAGCTGTGAATTCCATGGCAGCCACAACGGTGGCGAAGTTCTCCTTCTTCTTGCTTACGTTTGTTTTCTCTGACTATGCAAGACTGGTTCAGCAAGAGTCAGAGAAACACGAAGTAGAAGCAAGCAGAAAAATTGTGAGAGAGAAAAACAAAATATAGTAAAAGTCTTTTGCAACGGAATGAGAGGGGAAAAAAATAGCGGTCTATCTAACCGTTAAAAATAACACAAATCAACTTGTGTGCACGCACTTGCAACCGGTTGTTTCGGTCTCTAATTCGTAGCTGTTCTCCTCCGACTCATAAACCGGAGTTCCACGGGTGACTGGAAGAACCCGTAAATATCATAAATAAATAAATAAATATATTTTTAAAAGAAAAGGTTTGTATCCTGTGTGTTGTGGTTTTGCTTGGAAATAGTTCCGAGTCCAATCAACACTGCAGCAGTACCAAAATAATACTCCTGCGGCAAGTCCAAACATTTATATTTATAAAATCTCAACTTTAAAATTTTATTTATTCCAGATTTATAATATTTTCTATTAATCCTTTAAAGTAAACTAATTTTAATTAAAAATAGGAGAAAATATATTGATAAATAATTAGAAGAAAAATATACTATGAAAATGATAATTTTTAAAAAGATTATAAATTTAAGATACTTTTTTTAAAATACAAGATACTTTCAATTAAATTAATCACTTTCATTAATCTTTATAAATTAAATAATTGAGTTTTATATTCTCTTTCTCCCTATTTATAACAAAAAAAAATATTCCTTATAGATTAATTATTTTTTTACTAAAATGCCTTTATTTATTTTAATATATAATGCTATTATGAATTAACACTTCCTCTCTTATGCAAATTGAAGAAAATGAATAAACTTCTATATTAAAGACAAATTTAATACTAGTACTTAAATTTGTAACTTTTTTTTTAATAAGCTTAGTTTAGTAACTATATGTTATAAATAAGAACAAATGGGATATATAAGAACGGAGAGAGTACATGATATAATAAAACGTCATGAAAGGGTAGTTTTGGTACTTCACGCCGTGGTTTGGTCGCTGAAGGTGATTTTATACCTTAAGTTTGCCTAGTTTTGTGCATTGCTTGCTGCATACAGCTGTCGCTCCTTAGTCGTTCATTCTCATTGCCAATGCATACAAACATAAACGTGTTATGGCTTTTATACTTCTTTTTTTTTTACAATTTTAATTTTGGTTTAATTATTAAGTTCAATGATTGTTGTTATTCAATCATAAATTATTATTATTATAATTTTTAAAATAATTATCATAAAAGTTAATAAATTTATTAAATAAGAAAAATATATATGATTAAATGATTGTTTTATTAAATAAGAAAAATATATATGATTAAATGATTGTGTAAAATTTTTAACATGGGTCAGTTTTTTCAAAAATAGAACTTCTCAAGATGAGAGATCCACCTATTCTAAAAGAATATAGAATTACTTTTCATTTTCATATTAAATTAATTATTTATTAATATTATATTATATATCCCAGCATGTTACCTAGCTACTGTTGCTACAGGATTAATTAATGGCTTAATCAAATTACTGCCACTTGGTCAATTTGTTTTCGCTAAAAAGAGGAAGTCAGGATCTAATTATGATTAACTTTTAAGAGAAGAATGAATTAAATAAACTTGTCGTTATATTATTTTCAATATTGAGAGAGAGCGAAGAAAAAGCCCCCATAAAATAAGACTATAACAATATTGGAATTATATAATATGGGAGTAAAGGTAGAGCCCATATTAGCGTGTATAAGTAATATAGTATGTTGGGACTTTATTTAATAAGTATTTTCTGTTTCATTATTAAAAAAAAACTAAGAAAATTATTCAATAAATGGTTTTGAATTTAGATATGAGTATTCGTAAAATTCATAGGAACAAGTGCATACATCGGTATCTTACTACTCAATCTTGTATTATATGCACATGTTATTTAATATATTAAATTTAAAAGATTTAGATTTTTTTACCACAATTTTTTTTCATTTTTGTTCATGCAAAAAATTTACTTTAAATCCTTATAAAATATGTTTATTTTATTTTTTATCATTAGGACGCTTTAGATAGCATTTTTTTATTGTTCAAAATATTTTTTAAATGTTCAAAATGTTATCTGTAGCAGTTTAAGAATAAAAAATAAATAAATATATTTTATAATGATTAATTAGAATGAAAAAATTATAAGGAGAAAAATGAATGAATGTTAAATTAGAAGGAAAAAAATATTTAAGCCAATTTAAAATTAAAAACTAATGTTCTTCAAACTATTTTATATATGTCTGTTAAATAATATTACAAAAATCACTACATAGAATAAATATTACTAAAAAATTTATAAAATAAAAAATATTTCTGTATTTTTTTTACTTTAGAAATTATTACATATAACTTATCAATGTTTATGCATGATTTTTTAAAATACCTAGGAAAATATAAACATTTAATTTAATAATTTACAATTAATTCATTCATAAGTTTATAGGTTAGATTTGAATTTATTTATACTATTCTATTTTTTTATAAATATTGGATTTACATTATTTTTTTTTATTAATTTATTATGTTAGATATTTAGATTTAATTTTATAAATACTTTTTTCGTTATGCCTATAATTAAGACACGGAATAATCAAAATGTCAGTAATAAATTCATATGTAAATATCTATATACCCATAAAATATGGAAATAAACACTAAAATTAATACCTGTATAGAAATGAATATAAAATAGATTATATATATATAATTAAAAATTAAAAACTGATGTTACACAAACTATCATATATAATTAATTATTATTTCAAATAATAATAAATATATTACTATATATAATAAATATTACTCAAACCATTAATACATACAAAATATGTTTTTTTATTTTACATATAACTATATATAAATAATCAAAGTTATAATGTTTAACGTGTAATTTTTAAATATATATTAGAGAATATATATTGAACTTACAAATATATGAATTAGTTGGTTTATAAGTTTATAATTAATGATATATTTGAGTTTATTTATACCATTCTATTTATAGTTAAGATATACAATATAATATTTTTATTTAATTAAAGTGTGAGTAATAAACTAGGATATAAATATGAAATATCTACATACTTATAAAATATAGAAATACACACATGTTTAATGTTTTAAAAAAATTTTAAAAATATTCAATACTTTCTTCATTCAGTAAGTAAGGAAATTAGTAAAAAAAGATTTTTATAGTAGAATTTATTATTTAAAGTTAACTAGGAATTATTTCATCAAAAAATTGTTTATTTCCATAATTAAACTCAAATAATATCCAAACAATTCAATCTTAAATTTAACATATTATTAATTACTTGGACTCAACTGTACCATTGGAGTAGTTTTTGGACCTTACATTTTCCTGTTACACTATTCGAGTTTCACCCGGTCTCTATTGTTCTGGGCATTACAACATTTTTTGTTAAAAAAAATATGTTTTAATTTTCTTGACATGTCATAAGAATAATACTATATGATATTTTTTACCTATTGGTTTGTTGGTCCGCCAAGGTTGATAACATTATTATTGAGATTTTGGGTAAAATTAACGTCACATTTCATCTCTCCATTTTTTTTCTCCACCTTTATTGTTAATACTTGATAACTTTTTATTAAATTTGTATGCTAATATATTACTGCAACTTAAATTTATAATTTTCTTAAGGACAGATTGAAAATTACTTATTTCAACTTATAGACATTTTTTTTGTTACAAGAAGGGGAAAAAAAACTACACTCTTGAAAGAGCGACACCAGTAGAATTCAATTGAGTCATTGGTAGGATTTTTGTATTGTACCTCACATGCTATTTAGATTTCAGAGACAGTCTTGAAAGCCTAAAATAGGAATCAAACATCAATAAAGAAATAAACAACTACCATTCAGCGTGCATGTGCTTGCATAGAACATAACACATAGCTACCTAAAGAAAGAAAGAAAAAAAGACAACAAAAACAAAAAACAATTCCAAGCATGTGCGAGCAAAGCAACAACCAAGAAGGGTATTTTTTTTTTTTTAACAACCAACAAGTTAGAGCATGTTTGCAAATCCTATGAAAAAAATACTTTTGAGACAAAAATAATTTTATCAAAAAGTTATCATTCTTATTTTTGTTTTTATTGTTTTTATTTATTAGATCTGCATTTAGAATATGTGTCATAATAATTTCAACAATAAACTATTAAACATGAACTTAATTGTAATGGTAATTAAAGTGTTTCTTCCTTCTAATTATTACTTTTTTCATATTTTTTATGTTTAATGTTATTGTACATGGATTAAGAAATGTATAATAGAATTAAAAATTATTATATTTAAATTAAAAAAATATATTATTTAATATCTTGATGTTTAATACTTATACCACTAATAATTGATATTAAACAAGAATATATTTTAAAATAATATATTAATTAGACTTTAAAATTTTAAAACATCAAATATTTGGAAAAAAAAATACTAGAGCTAAAATGTATGGAAAGAAGGTAGTATATTAAACAACTAATAAAGTGGATACATAATGATCAATCACCCGCCAAAAAGCTAATGTATCGAAAGAAATGAGTATCGGAGAATCTGGATTTAATGATAACCTTGGTTGTTTCCAATGTCAAAAGCAGCAAAGCTCAATGCTACTTTCCCTTTTGTTTTTAGTTAAAATGACATAAATAATATTCTACATGTATGGGTGTGCCAAATACTTTAAATCAACAATCATCAACTCGTTCTATCTAAATAGGTTAAAGACGTAAACTTAGAATATTCCTCAAGTAATTGTTCTGGGCTTTTACCAAACCACCTTGGCCCAGATAACTTAAATACAAGCATTTCTCCTTGACACTTTTTTAAAATTTTCTATATGATTAATTAGAATTTATTGAAATGATATTTTTGGTATATTTTAGTTCTCATTTAATGATTTTCTCTCCTAATTTATATTATACGAGAAACAAAACGTAACAAAATTGACGATTTCCAAAAAAAAAATTTAACCAATCATAAAAATAACGAGGAAGAGTGTTACCATTCCTATTAAATACAAATAAAAAACCATAAGACTTTAATATATCTCTCCCAACCTTAGGTCTTTTACTTCTTGCACCTCCTCTTTTGCTTTCTGCACTGCTGATAATAATTAAAGTATATATCCTTCAGACAACACCCTCTTCCCTCCCTTCCACAACCCTAGCCGTCACAATCACCATGTCACTAATGCCATAAAAAATTCCATTGGCAACCATACTGTTGATCAAGGTGAGAAGACATTATCAAAAAACCTTGTCAAAGAGATCTCTCGAGTTGGCTGATGTCCTACGGAGATCATGGCAATTGGCAGTCAATAGCCAATCTGACAAGAAGAGATCTCTCGAGTTCTACTTCAATGTCCGCAAGGTCGAGATGCTCACTCAATGACCCTTTACACCAAATGGTTCATGATTCATGTGCTCTCAAACCGTGATGCTGCTTCGAGGTTCCATAACTTCACGCTCTCTTGGATTGCAACAACGGTGAGGGACGCGACAATCTTTGACATGCCACAAGGGTTTTTGCATAACCTTCCTTTAATATAAGGACTCGATACGGAGATATGGTGATGACCATGTTCAAGGTTGAGGTTGTGGCATTTCACACATCTCTGCTCATATTTGTGCTGTTGGAAACATCCTCAAATCCAAAACCAAAATTTGTCACCTCCAGTATATGATTTTCCGTATTTCAGAATAGTTATTTCATAATACCTATGCATTTTCAAAATAACTATTGTGGAATACAAAAAATAATATTTCAGAATAACTATTTTAGAAAAGTATAAGTATTCCGAAATAGCTATTCCAAAATAGGGAAAATCATATTTCAGTGTAGCTATTCCGAAATACCTATACATTTTGAAACGATCATTCCATAATAAAGGGAGAGTATCACAACTCCTTTTGCGCTTCGACAATTTTTTCGATGAAGTGGTGAAGAATGCACTCCTGTCAGCACCGACAATAGTGGAGGATGACATGGTGGTGATGATGGCTAGGGTTGTGCAGGAGAGGAAGGGAGTGCTAACTAAAAGGTATATTTGTCCTTTAATTATTATTGGAAGGTGTAGGAAGGAAAAGATGAGCTGCAGGAAGTAAAATCCAAACTTCAGTCCAAAACCCTTTTTATTTGCGATTTATTTTGGCATTACACATGCATTGCTTTGTGCACCAGACAAACAGTTTGTGCACCCAACACTTTTTTCATTTTTCCAAAATTACCCCTGATAAATTTACAGATTCGTAATCCGTATGGACCTATTATAATTGTCAATCCATATGGGTCATACGATTTTTTTAAAAAAATATATATGTTTTACGAATTAATTTAAAATTCATGATCCATGTAAGATTTGACTTTTAAGTCATTAACTCGATGCTCTAACCAACTGAACTAATAGATCAATTATATTATAAAATAATTAATGTCCAATGGCCCATACAAGATTTGAACATGTGACTTTCAGGTTATTAATATGACACTCTAACTATATTTAATAGACCAATTATGTTATAAAATAATTAATGTCACTATATATAACAGTTAAATTTCTAATGCATATTTAATACAAATATAAATTTACATAATAAATTGTGATAATTAATTTTTTTCTAATATATTTAATGCACCAAAATTAATTATCATAAAATTTATTATATAAATTTACATGTGCATTAAATATACATTAAAAATTAATACACTAAAATTAATTGTCATAAATTTTTTTATTATGTAAATTTACATGTATATTAAAATATATATTAAAAACTAATGCACCAAAATTAATTATCACAAGATTTATTATGTAAACTTACATGTGTATTAAATATACATTAAAAATTTTAGTGTTATATATAACGACATTAGTTATTTTATAACATAATTCGTCTATTAGTTCAGTTGATTAATAACCTGACAGTCACAAATTCAAATCTTATATGAACCATTAATTTTAAATTAATTCAAAAATACCCTTAAAAAATAAAAAAAAGTCATATGAACCGATTCGGATTGACAATCCATAATTAGTCCATACGGATTACAGCCAGGGGTAATTTTGAGAAAACGGAAAAGCATTGGATGCATGAGCAGTTTGTTTGGTGTGCAAAACAATGCCCCACTATCACTCATGCGCGTGCAACATAGAAGTCATCTCAAAGCCTTTAACAATGAGAGCTATACAAGTAAGCCTAACAAGTCCAAGATACAAACAACTCTAATTTCATCTCGAGTTTTCCAAATCTATTTTGTATTAGTTTACATTCTTGAGTTTGAAATACGGCAAGTTTTCGCTTATTTTTATCATATCTGAAAGGTTTGAGTGATTTTGATTTGACCATTTTGTTTAAAGGAAAGATCTAATGTTTGCATTTCTGGATTCACTATCCGTTCTTGTCGGTTTAAGTTTATTGGAGAAGAACGAAGAATAAAGAGCAAATGGGGAAAGAAGAAAAAAAATAGGAAAAAAAAAACAAAAATGAACGGTCTCCTTTTTTTTTTAATAGTTAATCTACGACCCACAACATTCTAACTACATTCTCACAAACTTACGCACGGTGGGAAAGGAAAATCGCACTGTAGACTTCGTCATAGAAGAAACCCTTTAGTGTCTATCAATAAGGTTTCCAGGTTTTCTATACTTCTTAAAGTTTTAGGCTTCTTTTTTAACAACAAATCCACTAGTGACTACAACGTGTGCGCAAATGCAGCAATAGTCGAAAGTCATGCATATTCTATTTACATACAAATATGTGGCAGCTTACAAAACTCTAAATCTTCTAGGGTTTACTTAACAAAACTAGGAAAAATAGTTAAAGCAACCAGCAAAACATTGGGTACTAGTTACACAACCATGCCATTGACCTGTATGAATATATAAACCAATGACACGAGAAAAGAAAATGGGTTTTGTGATCTTTGCAGCCATTAAAGGTAGGGGATTTAAAATAGTCACAATAAGATACCTACCTACAACCGAAGAATGGTTCGAAGGGTGTCAGATAGATTTTGAATAGTCCGCTGCTCCTGGGTCGCTTGCAGCTCCTGCAGCGGCATATCTTCGTAACACCTAATAACAAGCAAAGCAATTAGGTTAATCACATCAGCATAGGAGGAGCTAAAAGGAATCATTAGATCCTTAAAATTGTGCTCTTAATTGATACACCCACAGCTAAAATCTTGTACAATTCTCCAATTTATGCATTTGCACAAATAAATAAATATAACTGTTTCACATAGAAGTGGTAAATTCGTTGATGCTCTAAAGTTGAAAAAAGCAACATACATTTTATGGTAAGCTAAAGCCTGCGCCAAATTCATTAGAGTAGAACTTGATGTCAATCTTTGGTAAATGCTTGGAGGAAGAGGCATCTGCTGCATGTCAATTAGCAAACCAACATAAATGACCATAACAAGCGCACACACAAGTGTACAGCATGTGTACACACGTACACACACAAACATACACACAACACACAAAGATAACCTCATTTAGTCCTCTCCGGCCCTTTTTGGACTGTCCGTCACCACTAAAAAGCTCTTGCAATGCTTCCACTGTTCCAGTTCCACCAGTATCCTGTTGTATGCCACCAAGTACATTGTCTGACAGGAGAGCAATTGGTGATATATCTGTTGCCCTTAAGAACGGGATGGGCACTGTATTACCAGCAGCATAAATGGACCAAAGCTGCATTAGCACAGAAATTGAAGTAAAGAAGGTAAGTCTTACACTGCAATCTCAGGAGACATTCATGATGGCCAAAATTATACAGTAGATGGAACCATTAATTCAAGAAAAGAAAAGGGCTAGATATTTGCCAAAAAAGGATGCAAGAAGATATATTTCTTAAAAATCTTAGCAGTGTATCTAACAACTAAAAACAATTTTGTTCAAACGGAGTTATCTAATACAGAATATTGTGTTTGACATCAGATATATAAACCAAATCACAAAATACCTTATCTTGTAAAGCAAATGCTTTACGGCTGACTGTTTCATTCTTGAATATGCTATTGCTTATATCACCACCAATTCCAGCTTGTGCTCGATGAGTACCTCTAGTTTTGAGGCTCTGCTCAGTTGAATTACTAACATAAGGTAAAGACGATTGAACAGTATTGGTAGTAGCACTATATCCTCTAAAAGAGGCAGTGTTCATAATACCAACTTTCTGACTCTCAATCCTAAAAGATTTTCCATAAAGAAAGCAAACTACATTAGAACACAGGAAATGAAAAGGAAAAGAGGAGAGGCTCTAATAAGCAAATGAACATTTTACAAGTTTGCAAAGCTAAGACTGTTTGAACTTTGAATTAAGAGTGAGAGAATGAAAGAAAAATGCTTTCTTAAAAAATATAGGCAATGAAGGTAAACAGATAGGTAACTACCCAGAGTCAGCCAATCTGTCTCCTGAGCCACTGGTCAGAGCAGATACAGAAGCTGCAGAATCTGCATCTTGTGTGGTCTTATGTAATTCATCTCCATGGATTATAACAGTGCCAAAGTTGCCTGCCAATAATTCACATAAATCAATATATTTCATCCTCTAAAAAAACACTTAAAACAAAGGCCTCCTTTCTCAAGTTTAAGAACTTTATTAGAAAAGAAAAAAATTAGAAGTCTAAACCTTTGTATGGATTAAAACAAAGGCCTCCTTTCTCAAGTTATGACTTGTGAGAGATTCTCACAGATACACATACATTCTCGCTTATGTCACATTAGGCAATAATCAAAACTGAAAAAAAGTCAATCCACAGATAAGATGCAAGAAACACAAACCTTCACTCGTGTCTACATCTTCCACTTTATGTAGCTTCCTTGTAGTGCCATGTGAAGAGAGATCAGCAGCCCCCTCAACACCGATGTTATGAGGTCTGGATGGAACAGTACCTCCATATTCATCATTTAGTTTTGAATCTAACTGTGGAGAAAAAAGGAAAATAAAAGCATGTTAGTTATTTTAGGAAACATTCCATGAAGGCCATAGGTATGTACATATAACACATGCATGTTAGTTTTGAATGTACTTTTATCTCCAATAGGAAACCCACAAATTATGGGATTTGACTCTAGTTTCTTTACTTTTCTGTTAAGGTCATAAGTATGTACATACAACCCATGCATGCTGCATGTATTATCAAAACTAAGAATAATATTCCATATTCTTCAATCTTTGAGACTAACACGGGCTGCTTCAGATCAGAGTAAGAACTTGTATTACACATGGAAATTAAAATTACTTTCTTCTTTATTAAGTTTTACAATCTACTAGGTAGATGATAAGAACAAGTCCAGTAGATGTGCATGGGAGACGGGGAGGGGGACAAGTTTTAGTCATATACCTCCTGATCTTCTGATGCAGCTGGAAGAGCTTGTGCCTGCAAAGCCATTGAAGCCCTGATTTGCCTCGCCTTTTCTAGTTTTGGCAACATTGCAGCAGATCCACTTTTCCACTTTTCAAAGAATTTGTGCTACGCAGCCATAGAAAATAACTTCTATTTGATGTAAAATACAACATTTAAAGAATCAAAGATGCCATTGCAAACTAGATACGGGCAAACCAAATTATTTTGAAAACAAATGAAGGCATATGAGTTTGGAGTTTGTCTAGTCACCCATTATATGCAGCAGCCAAAGTAAAGCTCATGCCAGCTTGATTAGCCCTTGCTCAGGATTAATTTACTAATTCTAGATAACCAGTCTATGCTTTACAATCCATTATTATTTTGTTTAACTTGTTATTATATGCAGTGGGCAATGTTGAATATTGAAACACCTTATATAACCATTTACATTTTGTTTGTTATCAATTTTAAGTCATAACAATAATAGTTTTAAACATTGATTTAATAGGTGAAACTAAAAAATATATCATAGTGAGGGGGGGAGGAGGGGAACTGGAGGAAAAAAGAATTAGTTCAGAAACATATCAGTAATTTCGATCTTAATTAGTGTGTCTTAGTCAATCAGATAAGGATTTCCATATGCATAACAAATTTACATAACAAAAATCACATTAACTTTAAAAACTCAAGGTCTAATATGATGCCAAACTCTAATTGCAGTAAGTTTGAGCATAACTAAATAGTTAAATATAAGTATATGATAAGGATAAATTAAAATCAGTATTTGATTGACAGTTGACAAGAGGGTGACCTGGTGCAACTGTGACCTGGAGGTCACAAGCTCAAATCCAGAAATTAGGCTCTCTGCTTATAGGGCTAAGGCTACATACATCTAGGTGGGAGCCTCGTGAACTTTTTTTAACAAACTGAAATAATAGTGGATAAAGTTTTCTCAATATTTTTTGTAACTTAGCTTTTATCATTGCTTCTGATAATTCAATTATTAAAATCTAATATTTAACGATATATTAAACGAAACAGGCCGGTTTACTTATGAGAAATATTCATAGCAATACCACTTTATCCCAAAGAAGGGTTAATACTTTAAATAATAAAAATGAGTAAAATACACTTCACTCCCTTGAGAGATGCTTAAATTACAATGTCTTCTCTGTTTATTTTAAAGCTACACTATACTCTCTAGAGATCAACGTGCTGTACTAAAATCTATATTAAATTTTAGATATAAGCAAGTTTGTTAGTGGCAGTAGCAAGGTTGTCAAATTGGGATTCATATGGTGAATAAGCAAGTATATTTTTAAAATCATAGAGTGTAAGATTCATGATCAATAATTAAAAAGCCAAAAATATCTGTATAGGTATTTTAAAGTCAAATAGATCACTCTATAGCTAATAAAGTGAAATATTTTCAAAATAATGAAGAAAAAAAATAAATCACTCAAATTCAGCTCTATAGCCCCTAAAAGTATTTTCAAAAAAGCAGATATAAATTAATTACTATTTCAAAATTTATAATACTTAAATATCTATCAACTTTTTAAACATTACTATAATCTAATTCTTTTTTTTCATTACATCCCAGCCACAGCCACAGCCACAGCCACAGCCACACAAAGAAAAAAACACTCTGGCCCGAGCCCAAGAGAGATACAGCAGTCCCTACAAAAAAGACACTAGAACCAGGGCATGGTCTCTGCACTAGATCTGTCATAATCAATTTTATGTTTTGGCCCAAAGGATCATCAATGTATTAATCAGGCTAACCCAATCAAAAGTGTATATTAAGCACGGTCTCTGCACTAGATCTGTCATATTATTGTGCCTCTCTTGTTCTTCTTTCCTTCTACCATTTAACATACAAGGATAGCTCTGCATAAACTTATGACTCTTCATAGTCACTAAATTTCATAAGAAATAATAATATTAAGCATACCTTCAACATCTCAGAAGCAGTAGGGCGGAGACGTGGTTCTTTTGTTAGGCACTTGGCAACAAAATCATGGAAATATAGAGACCTAAAAAAGAAAATCAAATTTAAATCATTGTCATGCACAAAGATATCATCACTAAATAGATACACCACTAAGATATGGCCTCGGCACGAGGAAAATGGTAATAGGATGTTAGAGTCACTACTGATAACTAGCAAATCTAATCTGGATAGTTTATGTTGCATTCATCCCATTAGACGAAAGCACCAACCTAGTATTATTTTTTTCTGGGTTAAGAAAAGAAATTTCATTAAGATGAAGAGAAGAAATTACAATGAATTTTGAGTACAAGGAGTTCCTCCTCCTTAACTTAAAAGCGCCAACCTCGTATTCTTAGACTTGAACACAAGACAATGACAAAATGTATTACCATTTGAATGAATGTGTTATATTCACAGACTGGGAAGTGAGAAGGAGCAAAAGAATGTACAGGATCTTGTTTATACAGGTCAATAGATGAGTTTCTTGCCTATACATGACTTGTAGCATAGATATACAAGTAATAAGAGATAGCACCTTAGTAAAAACAAGTCAAGCTAGACAAAAGTTATGCTTTCACATTTACATGTGGTTTCTATTCAACATCATCTTAATATGTCTTCTTTCAAAAGATCATAATAAAGTATCAAATGGCAGAGATTGTTAGTTGAAGAATAGCAGCAACCAGTTACACACTACTGACTTTATAGAAGACAAAACAAGCATAACATGTAATATAATGTAGCACATGGAAAAAGATCATTAGGATTATCTAAACCAAATTTTCATTCTAGATCATCAACAGGTAACTCTTCAAGCTCATTTATTTACAAATTAGCTGTAAAAGTACAGCTTGGATAACTATAGAAACAAACCATTTTTCTTTATCCTCAAGCATTGGAGCTGGTTCGATTGATATCATGAATAAAACCTACAATCAAAAAAGAAAAAAAAATACATCATTATACTGAACCCCCTCAAAAAAAATGAAATAAATGAATAAGCATTTCCATAGCAATACCCAGAAAACAATAAAAATAATTAAGTGTTTATTATACAAAAAAAAAGAGTAAAGAATCAAAAACTCATTGCATCCCTTCTAAAAAGTGTTACCTGGTACATTTATTTTACAACGATCAATTACTAGACTCATTTGGGGTGGTTGCGAGATTTTGGTCTTTTTGTATTTAAATGCAAACTTCAAAACAAGACATGTTTGGCTAACATGGAGTTAAAATGATTTTTAACACAATTTCAAAACACTTTTATTTATATGAATTTTTAAAACAAAAAAATAAAGGAATTGTGATTATGGTTTTTTTATAAAAGGCATCTACTGCTCCTCCAACCACCTCTCTCAACTATGATGGCCTCTCCCTGCTAGCCACCAAAGCCTCTATTGAACCCAACCCCACCAGCATCCTCAAAGCCTGGTTGCTGGTTGACACCACCACCTCCCTCTAGGCAAAGACTCCAAAAACTGGAATCACTGAAATGACCTCATCTGTTGGCCACTCCAGCTACGCAAGAAAATATGTGTAGATAATTTTCAGATTTTGTTTTGTTGCTGCACCCACGACATCAACTTAGTCACTAACAATGATACACATGTCAGATTATTATTAACAATTATGAATTGAAAAACATTTCCAAATACTTTCCCGTTTTAAAATTTACACTTTTTTTTATCAATTTCTATACTTTTAGACTTTTTATTATGTCTTCCATAAAGCCAATTGGATCCAAATATGTGATATATATCATTTATCATCACTTTTTTTTAATTGTTTGAGTATTTATGTGTGACACAAATTATTTGGAAGCCATCCCACTTCCTGTTGTCCCACTATAGCATTTTTAGAGTTGGCTGCTACACGCTGCTATTTGAGATTGATAACTACTGAGCCTTGGTCAGAATTCTAAAACAACTAGAATCTGGATCCTCTTTCATGACTAATTAATATTCCTCAAAATAACTCTCACAATACCATTATCCAAAATTACGGTCCAGTCCCTCTAAAATCACATACTCAATTACTCTTCTATTTTTCTCAGTTAATCTTCTGTTTCTCCTTCCTAATTCACCTATTCAAAAATCAAAATTTATACCAATTGACGGTGAAAAACATGAAACAGAAGACGAAATGACAAATCATCCAAACATTTTATGAACATCAACATAAATTACCAGTTAAATAATGCTTATTGAAAGGGGACAGGGGCAGAAGAGATCACATGTTATCACTAAAACAACAGTCAATACCAAATAAGTACTAAGTTACTAACCCTCATTGGATGTACTGATGATCTTGGAGGAACACCCTGAAAATTATCGTAACAGACTTTAAGCATCTTTAAGCATACTGTGCCAAAAAAGAAGATACTGTACCAAAAAAGCATCTCTAAGCATGAAAATGAGTTATTTTTTTAATGCAACATCTGGATAAAAAAAAAGTTCTAACACAAGGCTTCTAATCAATTGCATTAGCTGATACAATAACAATCCACGAATATCAACCATGTAAATAGGAAGTTTCTTCTAACACCTATAAACTTCATGGAAAAAGGGCAAAAAGGAGAGGGGGTAAAAGATTACCCCGATGATTATGGTTTACCTAGAAGGATGCTTGAGCTTAAACTAATATAATTTGTTCCCCACACCACCTTAGAATCACCTCAGAAGTGTTAATCAAATTGAAAATACCTTGCAGAAGGTGGGAATGGGAGCATAAAAGGGAAAGAAAAATGAAAAGGTAACCCACATTGGATAAACTAACAATTTACTTGGAAGAAGTAGAATTAAAAACACAAGCAATGGATATACCTCAGCCATTTCAATAGCAGACACACCAAGAGCCCAAACATCTACCTGAAAATCATATTTAAATAAACATATCAAATACGTGTACATGAATAATTATATATATATATATATATATATATATATATATATATATATATATATATATATATATATATATAATACATCATAGTTAGCCCTAAGCATTTTTCTAGACTCTGAGTAACGATGCATTGAAAATAGAAACAGTACTGAATCAAAATATTACTGATTCATTTCCATGTTTGCAGAGATACTACTAACCTAGCTTAAAAAATAACAATAACTAGCCTAGTTTTCTCTTATTTAATCAAGTTCTTTTATACATGTACCAGATAAATCACAAAGTCAGTTGTTTTAGAAAAGTTTCAATGCGATAGTTGTTGATCTTTGTTCTCCATTAACTTTTAATTTATGTTCACCTTGAGGGAATGGACAATTCACATGCTTATACTGTCACCATCTTTGAAATCTTTCACTTCATAAAGCAGCATCAACTAGGCTTTAACAAGATTTTTTCATTACTTTATGACTTCTTATTCTTTCAGAGGGATTTTTTGTAGAAAAATTCACTAGACTGCAGACACTGCAATTTCTTAAACAAGGCTTCAAAGACTAATATTTTCAACCAGTGATGAACTTTAATCATGCTTGGTTCCCTCCAGCCAAAACTATTTGCATCCCTGTTTCTGATGATCTGAACCTCTAACATATGAAAAACTGCATAATATTGTAGTTTCCATTTCATTACAAATCCTTCATCCACTTCACTAATAAATAATTGTTTTAATGACTATGAAGCATAAAAATATAAAATCAAGACTTTCACATTTTGAAGGTGTTCCATGAGGTAGCATGGAAGAAGTATCTAGAAACTCACCAGTGTCATTAAAAATTCTTTGTCCAAATTTAAATAGAACTTGCTATATACATATACAAATGCTGTTGTCTGGCAATATAGCCCAACAACTTCTACTCCTAACCTTAGAACTATATACAGAAGAAAAATGAAAGGCAAATGGAAATAAAGCATGGAGGAGATGCAATAGAAGATTCACAAAAGGCAAGCAACAAAGTAAACAAGGTTCACAATTTCTGAAAAGCACAATACCTTTCCATCATAGCGACTTTCCTGAATAACTTCTGGAGCCATCCAATGAGGGGTTCCAATGAACTATAAGCACATTAAACTGTAACATCAAAAATCTTGCCATGATAAAAAGAATGAATAACATGTCCAGATAAGAAGCAGAATACCTTAATGCAAGTCAAATTCTTTTGAATGAGTGCATGTCATTTTCAAGAATTCTTAAGGGCATGTATAAGGTTAAAAAAACACATCATTTCAAGTCAAATTCTTAAGGGAAAATACTTTGAATATAATTATAATTTTATAAGCACATATCACTTTCAATAAGTAAACATAATGGGACTGAAAACCACTGTGTAGTCATAACATCAGAATTATGTGCTCCAAAAAACTAACAAAATGATAGCACATATCATTTATTTTTACTTGAAATATGCATATACTTGTATTCAAAGCCAATCCCACTGGCAGGATATTCATGCAATGCACATAAGACAATCATGAACCATCTCCACTCAGTTTAAGATGCAATTTGATAGAAAGAACATACTTAATAAGCAAATACATACATATATAAATAATTAAATATGCAAGGATAATGTTTGTTAGCTAGAAGAAAGTCAGATATTAATGTTTAATATTTGTCTATAAACAGTCTATTCAAACAAAAAACATAAAAATATGCAGTCATTCCATAGGCTGAGCATTTAATGGCACACAACTTTTGCTCTAATTTAATATTGTTCGAAAGCAGAAATACTATGATGTAAGTCAAAATATTTTATTCTTGATCCCTTGCTATTTAATAAAAAATTAATAATCTTACATCTAAACCATAACTCTGGCATCTAAGCATTTAAAACCATGTTCCTACTTCCTACTTCTCACTTCATATATCCTCTGACTGAATAACGTTCAAATAGTTGAAACTGATTTCATTATGAAATGCTTGAGAGGAAAAACTATCAGCCCAGTTTATTTATATATATAACATGCAAAACAAGAATCCATAAATCATAGGGATTGAAATCCTATCCATGGAAAAAAAAATCAAGTAATCAAGTAATAATAATAAAAAAGAATACAAATCCCAATAAATACAAATAAGAAGTTTAAGCATCAAATACCGTATTGCGCTTTGACATAGTCCTTGTAAGCTGTGCAGCAACACCAAAATCCCCTGTTCATTATTAACCAAGAATCTTAGCAAGTATGTCGTTACAAGTCCAAGAATATTAATGCCTTAGATATGAAATCTAAATTCTAATAAATGAAGAAAGGAAGAAAGTGTAGGGTGAAGACTGTGCTTTTGACAGCTAACAGAAATGCAACATACATTAAGAAGAGTAATGTCATTGGTTAATTTTCACACAGTTCGTTACTAATTTTTTTAAAATACAATTTTTAGTACATATGTTTAGCTCCAGGAGAAATATACAATACTTTGCAAGTACGAATTGGTAAAAAAATACATTGTGAAAAAAAGAAGAAAAAAACATTGAGAGAAATCCTAAAACATACTAGCATTGACCATGTAATAAAGAATTTTGCATTACATTCTGCAGTTTTAAATGACATCAGCATTGAACTTAGAGATGTCTGTAACTCCCAACTTTATCAAGGAAGTGACATTAAAATATGAAATCTGAATGCTATCAATCATGTTAAGTGAATAATGGAAATAACTTAGTGGAAGAATGTGTTAATTGTTAAATAAAATGTCAGATTCTCCCGATATTGATTGGGGAAGGGGGAATATGGGCATGCACCAATTAGAATTTAGAAGATATATTTACAATTGTGCTTAGCTCAAAAGATAAGGATAGTTCTAACTATAGACACTGTGAAGAATAGAAGAACATTCAATTCAAAATTTCAACTGTGCGAAGAATATTAGGCTTATCTTTAACTATGATCATAAAGGGACTCAACTACTTGATCACTTAGTTACAGAAATCATTTAGAATGGAAATTATCTGCCGTGCAATTCAGAATAGTTTCTCTAGATGGTAGCTTATACAACAATTTAGATTAGTTGTGCAATTAGCCCATTTCAATCATATAAGCTAAACATCATAGTTACTTGCTAAATAAGAATTCAAGGAAAAATTATTACACAGATGAGTGAATTTAACTTTTACTTGAGAGGAGGGTAAGTACAAAAGAATCAACTCATTCAATGTATATACTATTATGGTTTTCATGTGCAAGGAAACAATATGCCAATCATCAAAGTAACTACTCGTACAACTACTGTACTCACCTAGCTTGACATCTCCTTGTTCAGTTAATAAGATATTCCCACCTTTAATGTCTCTATGGACTTTAAAAATTGAGTGCAAATAATCAAGACCCTACACATAATTTAGGAAACTATTAGGAAAAGCCTAAACAAAAATAACATACAGACACAGCAGAAAACTTGGTTCAAACAATTCTACTGAAATATTTTTCTCTCCGCATTCTATCATGAGCAATGAATAAGACTTAAGCTGAGAACCTTGGTAGAAGTCAAAAACTAGAAGTCAAACAACCAGTGCCAACAAAGTCAATAAACTATACCTTCAGTGCCTCTCTACAGATATATGCTATTTGACCCTCATCAAGTGGCTCGTCAGTCACGCTCATCAAATCAGCAACACTACCACCACCGCAATACTCCATCACTATCTGCCAAAAACTTAATCAGAATTCAGAAACATACTTTAACATGCAAAATCAAACTCATTATTGTTAGGATTAAGAAAGTTTGTACAAAAGAAGGTGGGGAAAGACAACAGTTAAGAATTAGCATTTAAAAAGAGAGGTCCACACTCCACATGACAGAAACAAGAACAAACAAAAGCCAAACAAGAAAAAAGCTTGTCAGTCTCTCTTCACATTTGTGAAAGACATCCCTCTAAACAAATAATTAGCTAATCACCACCATAACCATAAGGAAGCCCAGACAAACAAAAGCACATCATTACTCGCAACACAAGTCACAAGAAAACTATAAAATCTAGAAAGAGTTTCACAAAAAGCAGTGTCACATGAACAACGAGTTGAGGTTAGAAAATGCCTTCTTACCCAAAGATACTCTTCTCCCTGATAGCTTGCAAGATAACGGACAACATTTGGATGATTACATTGTTGTAACATTTCAATCTCACCACGGATTTCCTCATACCCCTCCTCCTAATAAGCACAATAACCATCAAAGTTCGTTCACAAATCACAACAGTTCAATCTCAATCTAAATAATCAAAATACAACAACACAAGTATCTGATTCTGAACAAAAACACCAACATAAAGTCATAAAACTCACCCCTTCAGATAACGATATTACTTTGATAGCAACCATCTCCGAGGTTCTCAAGTCCCTTGCTTTGTAAACAGCTCCATAAGACCCCTTCCCTGCCAATCATTTATCATCCACAAAGACTAACTTCAAAAACACCATAATTACAACAATTTACATTGCACAATCAATCAGAAAAGAAAAACATGAATGGAAATAAAAATTAATGTGCTCGAATTGTTATACCAAGTTCATTGAGCAATTCGTATTTGGTCGTAGGGTCCTCTCTGGTAACACTATCAGGGATCGAACTCGTCGAAACCTTCGTCGTTATCGATTGATGCCTTCCTTCATCGTTCTGCGAAGATCCACTTCCCTTCCTCTGCTTTCCGAATCCGAACTCTCCCATCCCTTGCATGCTCGCCACCGCTCTCTCCATCGTCGAACCGACACCGACACCGACACCGACGCTGCCGCCGCCACTGGTCCGTCGAACCACGGTTCCGCTCACCGACTCTCTCTCGCCGGACTTCACCGTTGATCGCACTACGAACGTCGAGAATCCTCCTCCGTCGTCGTCGTCGTCATCGCCGTCGTCATCGCCGCCACCGAATCTGTTCAGAGGACTCCGAGCCTTCCACGCTGGCGAAGCCACGCCGGAAGAAGGCCGGTCGCGCTGCCGGCTCCGGTCGGACTTCACGATCATTGTGCCGAAGTCGCCGGCGTCATCGTCTTCGTCGTCGTAGTCCAGCGGCGCTCCGCCGCCGAAGTCCTTGGGGAGGCGCTTGAGGAGCGGAGGAAGAGAGGAGTCTTCGTCGTCCTCGTCGTCGTGGCCGTTGTCTTTGAACACCATTGTCGCGTACGGATCGTCCTGTGGCTGCGCGCCGCCGCCGGATTTCCGGCGCCGGAAGGTTCCTCCTCCGTCATCGTCTTCGTCGTCGTGGACCACGAAGGTAGAGTATATGTCCGGTTTGGTTCGGGTTTTTCCGGTTCCCGGTGAGAAAGAGCTCCGATCCATTTTTTCCACTCCGAGAGGGTGAAAAGGGAATCAATCCTTTCACTCGTGACTTGCAGAAGGCATACGATGCTTACTGGGCTTTTATTGGGCTGCAATCCGTGAGTCCTATGCGGAATTCCTCAACTCTCTAAAAGCCCACTAGTAAAATATATTTGTACTGATTTAATGAAAGATTATCGCTTTCTTTTATTTGGTTTTTGTATTGCCTTCAATGATGATCCATAGATACTAGACTGTCAAAATGATCAAAATAGACATTCCTTTTTGTTGATACACGCTATTTTTTTGGTCACCCAACTGAAAACGCAAAAACAGTGAGAAAATTAAAATGAAAGTCAAAGCTAAGAACGAGACATACTAGCACATCACGTTCTTTCTGCTTCCCAACTTTCCAGGAAAACAAAAAATTCATATTACAGTAACAAAAAAATTGATCAATTTTATATAATTTAACTTCATTTTAACATATAATTTGTTTTTTAAAATATAAACAATATTATATATTTTTTAAATATATAGTATTTAATAAATAATATTTCATTTTTAGGGTGCATAAGTCCCATGTTATTTTATTGCTAACTTTTCTTTCATTTATACTTTTTTTTTTCAGTAAAGGAAAACCCTTAATGCATAGTTTGTTTGTTTTACTATAAATATTTTCTTTTCCTATACATTTTAGTGGTAGGCAATTTTTTAAAATTTGATCATTATCTTTTTATTCCTTCAAAAAATAATTTGTTTTATTAGTCCTACAAATTTTTTACGAGTTATTTTTACTTTCTCATATTCTTTATGTTAATGGAATCACAATTTATTTGAAGTGATTTTTCATCATTAAAAATAATTTTATATAAATTCTTTGTGTTGATGGTATCACGATTTATCTGATAGTGTTTTCTCATCATTAAAAATATTTTTTATAATTTAATATATATACATACATATATATATATATATATATATTAAATATATAAAAGAGTAGACTAGCAAAAACACCACTTTAAAAAAGTATATAAATATATAAAAAAAATATAGTTTATTGATACTTTCTAATACCACAGGATGATGACCTCCTTAAATATAGATACATCAGTTCATTAGTTTTAGTAGTATAAGAAATCTTATATGAAAGTCAATTAATCATTAAAAAAATCAATTTAACTTATAACCCTAAAAAAAAAAATTATTAGTCCTTCAAATTTTTTAAAATTTATTTTTAGTTTCTCTTAATCTTTGTATTAATGTTATCACAATTTATTTGAAGTGATTTTTCATCATTAAAAATATTTTTTATAATTTAATCTATATAGTAAATACATAAAAAAGTAGGCTAGCAAAAACATTAAAACAACATATAAATATATATAAAAGAGTATAGTTTGTTGAGACATTTTAATATCACATCACACACGATCCACTAATAGAACGAGATAACCTCCTTAAATATAGATACAACAATTTTAGTACTATAAAAAATTTTATATGAAAGTTAATCAATCATAATTTTTTTTTCAATTTAACATGTAAAATAATTTTGTTTATAATTTAAGTTATATAGTAAATATATAAAAGAGTAGGCTAACAAAAACACCAGCTTAAAAAACTATATAAATATATATAAAAAATATAATTTGATAAAATCTTCTAATACCATGAGACCTTCTAATACCACATAATGATCTCCTTAAATATAATAATAGATATAAAAGTTTTAGTAGTATAAGAAATTTTATATGAAAGTTAATCAATCATAAAAAAATTCAATATAACTTATAAAATAATTATTATAAAAAATAATAAATTTATCACATATGATAATTTTGTAATTAAATAACAATATAATTTGTACACATATTATTCCTTTATTAAATTATAATTGGAGAGAGTAAAATTATTGAAGTTTATAAGTCATTTTCATTCATTCTAAAAGAGTATATAAATATATAAAAGAATATAGTTTATTAAGACCTTCTCATAGCATGAGACCTCTTAATACTACGGAATGATTTTATTATCCAAACCCCCAAAGACGGAATATAATAATAGATATAACAATTTTAGTAGTATAAGAAATTTTATATGAAAGTTAATTCAAAAGTTTGATTTTGGTAAAAGTTTTTGTATCATTAATCAATCATAAAAAAATTTCAATATAACTTATAAAATAATTATTATAAAAATTAATAAATTTATCATATATGATAATTTTGTAATTAAATAACAATATAATTTGTACACATATTATTTATTTATTAAATCATAGTTGTAAAGGATAAAATTATCAAAATTTATAAGTTTTTTTTATTTATTTTTTAATAAATAAATTATTGATCCAATTATATTACTCAAGTTATCCTATATTGTTGATATGTCAGCTCAACGTGAAAGAGAATTGGAAAAAGGAAGAGAACAGCCATGGAAAGTAAAAATGGATATGTTAATTTTTTTTTATTAATAGATAAGATTAAACTTTTTTTATTCACTAAAAAGTAATTTGAAAAAAATTACAAATTATTTTTTATAATTTTTATATTTTTTGACATATTTTACTTTTTAATCTAAATATAATTTCAGTATTAAAACAAAAAAAAAGGAATAAAATGGAGCGACCCATGCTTCGGTAACTGACGAGTTTGATGGAAAGGATTATGCCTCCTTCTACAGTGTCTCAAATGGAATTTGCCTAAACAAAATTAGGTAGTCTATACCACTGTTGACTTTTTTATTTTACATATTACATATATCTTTCACAAGAAAAACACGATCATACTTAATTCAAATATTGATATAAAAAAGTTTTCTTTAAATATTTAAAATAACTACATATTTAAGTAAAATTAAAATAATCATATGTCAATTAATCTATCTATTTAGTGGTTGTAACATTATTGACTATCGATTAAAAACTTGTCTAGATATATTCAAAATTCTGAGAGAAAATTTTTCAAAGATTGAATATATACAAAAGATTATATTAAATTTTTATAGTAATAATTACTTACCAGGTTAAAAAGTATTATTTACTTGGTATAAGGCTATAATTTTGTTTAAATACGAAAAAATAATTCAAATATATAAAAAATTAAGAAAATGTTATTTATTAATTCATAGTTATTGTGAATGATTTATTATAATGTGTTTGCTTCATTAAAAATAACAATAAGAATTGTTAATTTTTAATGAAGTCATAACCAAAAAATAATTTACAGACTTAAGACATTGTTTATCTGTCTAGTTTGTCAACTGCAACTAAAATACTGAATTGCTAATTTACATAGCCAATTTCGACCCGTTTCTGTTACAACGGGGTTGCTTATGTAAGAGCCTTTATATTGTGGGCCTATGGCTATAGTATGGACAATCTTACTAAGGTTTCTTCAGATAAAATAAAATGGGAACTGATTGGGGCACCTAGCTTTTTTACTGGTACATTTAGCAGTTTTTTAAAATACGGAAAATATCCTTATGGGTATTTTCAGTTATAAACAGTAGATTAGTTTTTTCATTTCAGCAGTACCTTTTTTTCCCGTAAAACCGCACTCCTTTAGTATAATTTGTTTTCATTAGCATCCTTTTATGAACGCTTGTTATCGTCGATGGTATACGTACGTTGTTTACAAATATACAATGAAGTTCGGTGGCTCTTGATTGCTGGAGAAAAAGAGGTGTGTATTTTTTTAAAAACATATGATCCGTATGACCATACGAATTATCAATCCGTGTGTTTTGAATGTTTTTTAAAAATTATAATTTATTTTAAATTTTTTATACATTTAATTTATTTACAAAATTTGATATTTAACTGAATGTTGTATTTAGATGTTTATTACAGTAATTAATAGTTAAACAAATTTGGTATTTAATTGAATGATGTATTTGAATGTTTATTATAGTGATTCAAAATTAAATAAACATGGTATTTAATTGAATATTGTATCCAGATGTTTATTACAATAATTGATAATTAAATAAATTTGGTATTTTTTTATGTATGTAAATTTTTGTTAAACCTATAATTTTTATTTACAATTTATATATGCAAAAAAATTAATTGTTTCAAAATTTATTATATAAATTTACATGTGCATTAAATAAAACATTAGAAATTGTAGTGTTATATATAGTAACATTAATTATTTTATAGTATAATTAATTTATTAGTTCAGTTGATTATCGTGTTGTGTTAATAACGCAAAAGTCACATGTTCAATTCCTACTTGAACTATTACGAAAGAGCAAAATCAAAATTTTACATGTTACATTGGGTGTACCAGCAAAAATACTGGGTGCCCCAAATAATAGAAAAAAATGAAAGGAAGAATTAAAAGTAAGTTAATTTTAACATATATAATATAACTACATTAATAAAATATAAAATTGATTATACTTTTATATAAAAATAAAATCACTTATATAATTTTTTAAAAATTAAAAAAGAAGGTTGGGCTTTTGTCCCTTCTTGTAGTTCTAACAGTATACGAGCATAGGTAAGCTTCTGAGGAGAGTTTAAAATTAAATGCAATTATCTTAAAAACTCTAATAATTAATTTATGGAATAAATAACTATTTTATTAAATAATAATATTTTTTTTATGTTTATGCTTATGTATTGTTTAAAACAGGTGAATTGGATATCCGTCACTCGTGTAAATTATAATAGGTTAAGCCATCAATAATTTAGATGGTTTTAACAAATTTCTAACAAAACATAAATAGCTCAATTTGTTACAATTTACTCATCCCTTAGGATCCTATTCGAAATATATTCAATCTATCCATTTACCACCATCAACGTCATTAAATATCATCATCCTAACATATAAGTTTGTAGTAATTTTAGAATAATCCCCTTGAAAAAAGTAATTTAGAATAAAGACAATTCCTCTGTCACAGGTTTAAACTTTAATTACATCACATCTTTTATTTTTTTCTTCAAATAAAAGAATAACAATTGATTGCCCATAATAATAATAATAATAATAATAATATTATGATCATCATCATAAGCTTCTTAATAAAATTTGTGAGAGGACACATATTTAAAGCTAACAAAGATTGTTTGGATTTAAAAAAAATAAAATTGTCAAGATCTATAATCAAGAACTGCGAATAATCTTAAACTTCATATATCTTTTCAAAGACTTCGTGACATCTTTATATCTTTATATATCCCCTGATAATGATCATCCCACACCAAAAGCCATCGAATCAATAAATGAAAATGCCATTTTACTTAGACATGATGAAAACAACGCCCAACATATCCAAAATTAAGTGTTGGTAACTTTGTATGGGATAGAGAATTAATTATCTATGTGGATAATTTGCTTTAATTTTCCTTTATGTCTTGATGTTTCCTGAAATAAATTTCAATAAAATTGATCAAATTAATAAAAAACGAATGTATTGTTATTTAAAAGAATGTAAACTTAATTTTTAGTGTTAATATAAAAGATTTTAGAAATAAATAATTTGCAAGTATGTTTAAAAGTGTTTATTAAACCTTAAGATATATGTCATGTTAATGAATTCTCAGAATTTAATTCATTTAAAAAAAATTTGATAGAAAAAAATATTCCCATAAATAAAAGTGACAAATGTGATGGATAATATATGCAGCTTAGGTTTACGTGTCAAATGAGAAGGGAAAGGAGAAAGAAAAAAAATTGTGCCCATGCTGAATTGAGTGCTAGCTGTGGTCACCACAACAACATATATCTCTGCCACAGCCACCAACCATATATTGCATTGAGAATCTTGCTTAATTACATCACATATGACATATCCCATATAGTTGCCAGTTGCTACAGTGCTACTTCATGGTCATGGGAATCTCACCTAGAGTATGTGTTTCCAGCTATGTTACAATTCAGCCATATCATCTTCCCTCTTTTGGCTGGATGGTTATATATATGGTAATGTGTACTGTACACCTTGAGATGTTAAGGCTTACTAATATGTCTTGTCATGTAAGGGTAAGGTATATCACATATTTAAGGTTATGCTTGGTTGGGAGAAGAGAAATAGAATGAATGAAAATAATTAAAGGAGAGATAATTATAGAGAAAAGAGAAATAGAATAAAATTAAAGTTAAATATATGTTGGATTTTTTAGTTTAAGAAAAATAGGTGATAAATTGAGTAGAAATAATATTATAAATTTGTTTGGATTGAATGAAATGGAAAGAAATAATTTATATAAAAAATACTCCTATGTACTCTTCGTGATTGCATGCCAAATGACCAAATTTAATTGATTAAATTTACTATATAATTTACTCCTAAAAAAGTGTTAACTTTATTGTAAAATAATATTGGAAAAAAAACACCATTATGTTTTTTTTTTAATTTAAAGGCGCACTCTGAATTTGATAGGACCTAAAAAATCTTTTATCTTGATATTTGACACATATAAAATTAATAAATATTTGACAAAATGGTAAAATAAAATTAGCTTTCATCTAATATTATTATACTAATTTTTTTATACAAGTAACGATTATATATCTAATCAACTATAATTTGGATAATATTTTATGTGATTTTTCATATTATTTTATGTATTTTATGACAAAATTCGTTTGTACATTAACTTTTACCTTGCATAAGTGCAATCACTCAATCAAGTGGAAAAATTGAAAAATACACAACTTCGTGTAAATCTGATGTTAATTTTACTTGATAACGGTCATGGATAATCAGAAAGGTCATGATCAATCATGAGAATCTTCATTATCTCACAACATCTCAAGCTTGGTCGTCAAGATTCTAATAACAGTTGTGATGGATATCACTATGATGATAGTGAGCTTAATTAAGGAAATTATCTTTAGGTGTTTAATTAAAGTAATTATCTTTAGAGATCTAATCATAATATTTATATATAGTGTACCTAATTAAAGTATTTATTTTTAGAGATTATATTAGAATATCTATTTATAGTGTGTCTAATTAAAGTAATTATTTTTAAGAGTCTATAAATAAGAACATGGAATTTGTACTTGAGGAATTCAAAATTGGTTGGACATTTTACGAACAACAAGAACTTTTGAGAGGAAAATTGTACCATGAACAATTAAAGTCTAAATCTATAAGGATTTTTTATCTTTTATTTCTAATGCAATATTGCATGTTGTTTAGTTATTTTATGATCATGGTTGACTAAATCCCTTAAAACTCATATCATGTTGTAGTTGTATCCATGTATTCTAATTTCTCTCTTTAATAAAGTTTTTCGATATTTTTCAGTTAATTGTATCTTTCTATCGCTTTCACTTTTATATTGGAATTGATCATTTTGATTATTAGTTAATTGTGTGATAGTAATCACCTTCTTATAATTAATGAATGATAAGATTCATAAAGCATGCATAACCAAAGTGATGGCATGAATTCCCTTTTTACAAACTTATCTATAATTAATCTTTAACCTTAAATTAAATCTTAAATGAGCAATGCAGGATTAATTTAGGGGGAAGAGTATTCTCAAACTTTGACCATAAATTCACAATTAAAACAAGAGAGATCAAACAATTAATTAGTAACTAAAAGTTCTTAATTAAAAATAGGAATTAGGGGGAAATGATATATGTGAAATCATAATCTGAGTCACTTTTATTCATACATATCTCTTGTTTGAAATTGTTGTATGTCTTTAGTTTTATTTTTTGACCGCAAAAACAAACAATCTTCAATTCTGAGATAAAAACTCAAAATTATTTAACTTATATAATTTAAATTATTTCAAAACACAACTAATTTTAAAGATAAGATATCTAAACTTTTAAGTCCAGTGGATAAGATAAACTTGTCATATCTGTATCCTTAATCATTATTTATTCTTACAAAAATAAAAAATTACACTATATCTTTTATAGGGAAAGTTCCCAAAAATATATAAAAAAATGATTAAAAGTAAATAAACTTTTTAATAAAAATACAAATACAACAAAGACATTAATACAATATAAAATATAAAATATGATATAGATACAGAAATATTGACAAAATTCAAAATTTACGAAATTCAACATACAACGGAAAATTAGTCTAAAATGGACATATAATAAAAAAAATTAAACCACAACAGAAAATTTAAATTTTTAAAAATAAGCATGAGCCGATTTAAATATAATAAAATGCTATTGCTTATCTACTTTTAGTAGACCTTCAACCAAAAAAATATAGTTATAGTAGCATTTCAATCTGTATTGATATAGTTAAAAATTTAAGTACAAAATTATAAAATGCACTTCGAAATATTCAAGTGTCCAAGTATCCAACATGAATAACTGTCTAACACGAATAAAACATATGTTACACAATTGCACAACTACTATTTAAAAGTGTTCATATACTTTTCGTGATCTTTGCATATAAAATTATATTAATAGTTCCAAGAAGTTTCTAATTAATTAAAACTTATATATTTTCAAATAAAATTAAGGATGGAGGGATTAAGGCCCATCTTTGTCGGTCCTTGAAAAAGTATAATAGATTGAAAAATGAGAAAAATCAAATGAAATTTTAGTACGTAAAAAAGGATAGAATAAAATGAAACAACATCAAACATGCACCATTCAATATTACTCTTTAATCTCATTTTTCTTCCCTCCAAATTGGGAGGAACAAAAAATGTGATCCATTATTAAATTAGTTTTTGCCCTTCATTTATGGGTATTCATCCACTTATTGCCTCTCTTCCTCTTTTTCGTGCAACGTCCCAATTGTCTAAGCAAAAGCAACACATGAAAATAAAGTAAGCCAATCATAAGAGTGAAATTTTTTAAAACCAGATAGATCATTGAATTAGTTAAGGCCCTAACTTAAGATTCAATGGTCAAAACATAATAATAGTTAAAATAATATTTTTATATTTGTTAACATGCTATATTAAGTAATATTGATCAAAAAAATATTTTATACTCATAATTTCTTAACATTAAAAATGAAACATCTCTTAAAATGTTATCATTTGTTACATCATTCAGCATACACACATAATCCAAATTTAGTTGGTAAGAGGCATGGTGCTTAAGATTGGTAGAACACGTGCGCATCAAATGAACAAGGTTTAGAGACAATACTAGATTTTAAGGTACAAACTTATGTTCTAATATTTAATTAAATTACAATAGAGGAAGGAAGTAATGTGACTGATCCCATGTCAAATCTCTTAACTATTTTAGTTGAGCCAACTTATGTTAAGTTAACTTGTTGATTTACTTTATTTTCTATATATTTTTAAGTGCATTTTTTAAACAAAATAAGAAACACTAGTGTCCAGTGTTCCACCACTTCTTTTATCTTGTGTTGTTTTTCTTTTTACCCATCCAGATTCGAGACTAATGGCTATTAGTTTTTGTATTCACCTTTGTGGCCATTAACTAGCTCTAAAAAAATGGAAATTCAATAAATCAAAGAAATTACTTATGATGAACCAAACTGTCCAGCTCACTTAGCTAAATAGTATGCGCATTGTTATAAATCTCATGTTACACAATAGTTCGATTCCTAAAAAATAAGATACTTATGATTTAGAGTATAAAAAAATCACCTATATTACATGAATAACTTAATATTAATAGTTAAATTTTTCATTACACTACTAGAAAAATGACATTTTACGACACGGACACTACGACGATTATTGGGGAACCGCCTTAAAAAGATGTGCGGTGGCTTTTTTGTAATTATTTGAACAATAATAGGATTTTACGATATTAAATCTAAGACGGTTATTAAAACTGCCTTAGAATGTGCGTTTTCAATTAATTTTACGACAGGTTTAATATAAAAACCGTCTTAATCTGTTTGGGTTAATAAATCCTTTCGCGCTTCCTCCTCTTTCCCCTTTCGCGCTGAACTCTCTCTAACCCTCTCGCTTGTAACCCTTTCGCACCTCTTGCCCTTTCACCCTAGTCTCGCTTCAAACCCTTTCGAACCTCTAGCTGTCAGCACCTGTTGCTTACCTCTAGCTTCTAAGCTGTCAGCACCTCTTGCCTTGTCAACACTTTCTTTCCGCTGCAAAGTGACTGACATAACCTTTTAAAGGTTCAAAGAACCTCCCCCGCCGTCGTCGTGGAACCGTAGTCTCAGCTCCCTCGCCGCCTTTCGCCGGAGTATCACCCCAACGTCGTTGTCACTGGTGAGTTGTTCTTTCTCGTTACCACTTGCCCCTAAATGTTCTTCTTACTCAAAAATTAGGGAACATTTTGCACACAAGCCTCACTTCACTTTCAAAATCATCCTCTGTCTTGTTCGATTTCTCCCCAAACCTAATTTCTCGTTCAATGCCATGGTTTTGAAAATTTCAATAAGAAAGTTCCAGAAGTCAAATTTCTATGCTGCATCTTATTTGCTTTCACAGCTTTTGAACTTTTGAACTGTAGATGACAACTCACTAATTTTATTTATCTCTAACCCATTTAATTAGACTTTTTAAACACTAAATCATTTAAATCGCTTTAACCACTCATCCTTATATTATAAATCTGAGCTTTTATTTTTTAATAAGAGAATAAATCGTGTGGTTCTCCTTCATTAAGCATTGTATTTTTTTTATATTCAAAACTATTAAATTATATTTAACTTCTCTATTAGCTAATGTGAGTAAAGATAAAATAAATAATCTTAGCTATTGATGAAAAAATAAATAATTAAAATTTCAATACATTCATAATTTATGACTATATAATATTAACTATTAATCTTTTCATCACAAGTAAAATTACATATTTTACTTTTAAAAATAATTTGTTAACCAGCTGGAACGCCGTAAATATAAAGGACAGTTCAATATTTTTGTCATTGTCTATCTCTAAGAACTTATGTCCAAATGCCACAAAAAGCCAACACCGAATCTGTAACCAAAACCAAATCCTATTGTCAGTGTCTCTATTTTCTTTTCCGGTTAATTTGTCAATGTCTCTCTATTTAAATATGATTTAAATATGTTTTCAGTATTTTTTCTTTTTATTTCTGTAATATTTTTTTAGTTCTTACAAATGTGTGTTTTATTTTTCATTCTTAAATAATTTTAAATAACACTTTAAATAATAAAAAAGTACTTTGAATAGTTAAAAAATCATTATTTAAAGCACTTTAACGATGAAAAAAATATTCAAGAAAAAAATTTACAACAATGAAAATAAAAAAATACTAAACTACAAAAACAAAAAAGATATTTAAACTATTGCAATGAGTTTAAAACTTAGTTCATCAACACCATGCAGAATTGGACCTACCTTTACCAAGACCTTCTGTTAAAAAGGTAGAAAAATACTGCTTCACAAAAATTGTTGCAGGGGTGATCAATTTTATGAGTCCACCCCTCCAGTCATTCACATTCTTGTTAAGGTCAATGATTCATTTAAGTCAATGGACTCAATAGGGTAATGCAAACAAGTTTTTTGCTCTTTCTCAAACTTGGAGCTCAGTTAATGGCATGATTGGAGAAGTGAAGTCACTTACAAAATGCTTCTAGTGGTAATTATTATGAACTTGGCTTAGGTTTAAATATTAAAAGAAAAAAAGAACTGTCTGTTGATGCAGCAATAAGCATACATTTGGAAGAGCACCATTTTCTCAATTTAAATGGCGCAAGTAACAATATGTGAATTCATGTATCGTATCATTTCCTATAATAAATATTTCCGTGCTTTGCATTCAAGCATGAAACTCAATAAATCTGATTCAGTTGATAATATATGTTAAATTTATTGTAAGAATTTAGATTTAATTCTTACATATATAACATATTTTTTGGATAGAGTAAAAAAATTTAAATATCACTAAATCTCAAATTAAGAATTAATTTTATAATCAACGTAAAAGATAAGAAGCTATTGAAATACCTCCATGTTTATGAGAAAGTAAAAAAAAGAATCCTTAATTACATTCTTTTAAAAAAAATTGACATAGAAGAAAAGCAAGCTTGTAAATGAAAAGCATAACCCCCAATTAATGACCTTTTTACCCAAAAATACAAATTAATTAATTATTTGTGAAAATAATACAAGCGAAATATTATTTATGTAGATCATACATTTTATTATGCACAGTGAGAAATCGATTCTTAGGTAACCGATTTTTTTACTAATGTTTTTTTTTTATTTTGTTTTTAGATACGTTGAGAAATCCATTCCTGGAAAATTGATTTCTCAACATGGATTTTCTTTTAAAACTCAATTAAGAAATTGGTTTCTGGAGAACTGATTTCTTAATTGAGTTTTTATTTTTTTTATTTTTTATTTTTTAATTTATATATATATATATATATATATATAATATTTTGCATATATTGTTGATCATTTTATACTAAATTTATTTTATTTGAAATTCTTTATAAATCTTTCTATCATATTGTTCATTCCTTCTTATGACATAACATGCACCTAGAATCTTTGCTATTAGTATGAAAATGAAATAGTTATTCCTTAAATAAAATATTTATATTGGTGTCATAATTTGAAACCAACTTTATCTAGATAATTTGTATGATTGAAGAAGACAAAAAAATAAAGAAAACTTAGATAAATAACTCAAAGATTAACATAATTAAAATAAATATTTTTAAAAAAAAGTGACAACTAGCTTGTGCAATAACTATACAGATTTATCGCACATCAGAGCAATAATCTCATTAGCAATTCTTGGTTGACATAACAGGACAAAGATTTCATTTGGAGAATGCTCAAAAGTTTCATTCAACTCAATTGGACATTTGGTACTAAATTCCGAGTAGATAAAAAATATTTTTCCCACATCATTGTCACATTTGAGATCCATATAGTGGTATTCATCACAACTATCACCTACATAAATTGGTTGACAGTAAAAAAATATCAAGTAAAATTAAGCAACCTTTGTTGGTGACAAAACTTGTTTTCCTTAAGGCATCAAGCAACATGCTCTCACTTATTGTGATGACTTTAGGACCACTAGGACATTTAAATATTATTCCTTCAAATGATGAAATCATGTCACCGTAACAACACACAAGAGCGGATACACTCTCTATGTTTTAAGCATGAGATGGTGGCCGATGATGGGGACACATGACCATCAATCTTATTGAGTCAAATAATTTAGTATTCAAGAAAATACAAAATCTTCCAATATGTGCGCTCGTAAAATCAATCTATATCAAGTGTAATACATTGTTCAACCAAAGAGGGAGAGAAATCACAATAATGATTACATTTGACCAAATTTATACTCAAGTACTAAATAAGACTATGAAGACATAGAGAGAAAGATCAACTCTCACATTGTTCATGTATTTGATTGATGTGACACACAATTCTTAGTCCAGAAAACGGTTAGGTTGGATTAAAGGTGGTGTGGCTATGATAAATTCCAAAAAGTGCACATTGTTGGAATTTTTATTCCAATAATTAATGTGGACTAATGTTACAAGACAATTATATTAGTTATTTATTATTAGTGTGTTTTATTTTATTTGATCAAATTAAGTGAGCTCGTTAGACAACTAAATTAGATGATATGGACTTAAATGAGCATATGTCAATATTGGCCCATTACGCGATAATGAAAACCCTATTAGGTTAATATGCTATAAGAAGGCTATGATTTCCAATATAATGAACCGTCACATATAGTTTCTCTTCTCCCCATATGAAGAGTTACGAAGGTCCTATTGAGAAATAAAGAGATTCCAGTTGAGGAAGAACCATAAAGCCACTGATTACTTATGAATTCAGATTTTGCTGCATTTGTTTGATCAATAATTATGGATCTAGGTATTCTTAAAACTTTTCTTGATAATTCAATGTGATGTGTTCCTGATGGTTATTGATGTTTTATAAGGATGCCCTTAAAATTTCAACACAAGTGTCTTATTCTCATGTTATCGTTGTTTGTAAGCATGTTCACCATGAGCATATGAACTACGGACATCATGTGTATATGTCAAAAAGTGTCTCCAACATGTACAAATGATTGTTTGGCGAATTATACAACGAAAAGTATTAGTCACAATGTCTCGAACAAAGAATCTGTCTCGACCCAAAAATTATAAGAAATTCTAAAGATCATTTTGTCTTCTCTAGAATACTCACTAAAATGGATATCTTAGATCTAAGTCATTCTAAATGATGTTCCATATGTCACATCTCAAATCATTCAAAAAACAAATGTCCACATCATATAGGCTCAAGCAAATAACATTTAATTTATGTCATATTGTTTGTATTTTAAAAATTTGGTAGTATTATTTTAAATTTAAATATTTTGTTCTACTATTTATAATTTTATATCTATTTTGTAATTTAAATATTTTAATTTAATTCAATTTTTTGGTTAAATATGTTTTTTATTTTAATTAAGTTGTTGATTAATTATGTATTTTATTAATCAAATAAAATAAAAATACAAAAAATTTCAACTGTTGAAAAAAATGATAAAACACAAAATATGCAAAAAAAAAACAACATATGCAAAATAATATATTTTTTTATAAAATAAAACATAAATATAGACAATTAATAATAAAATAAAAAATAAAAAAAACAAGAAGAAAAACAATTAAAAAATCGGTTCTGGCGTTAAAAAAACTGTGACGGGGAGAAATCGATTCCAGAGAACTCAATTTCTCAACGTGCACAACAATTTATATCATGTGTGTAAATTAAATTTTAGTTATATTATTTACATAAATAATTTTTTTATATTTGTTAAGTAAAAAAGTCCCCAATTAATGTCAATGCCTTTGTCCCGATACAAACATTCTTTATAATTATTTGCAAAAAGACCTAACTGACCTTATATATTTATACTAAGACTAATTTGCAATTTTCTGAAATACCATAGATCATCTCACATGTTACTCTTTTGAGTTGATCATTAAATCATATAAACTTAAATATGTTTGTTGGCTGTAGGTATTATGATATGATAAATTACGGATAAAAATGCATAAGTTAAATTTTGGTTTTAGTCTTTTAATTATTTTATTAGTTTTATTCTTATAAAATTTAAAAGTTTTGAAAATGATTCCTACTACTATCTAGTAATGATGACATATATTTAAATGCGTCACATCACATATCATGTTATTATTAAATAACAATTAAATAAAATTAAAAATAAATTTGTAAACACTAAAATTAACAATTTAAAAAAAAAATATAAAATATTATATTTATAATGAATAAAAACATATTTAAAATTTAAATGTATAAATATCTAAGCGGTCTATGATAATTAACTCGTGTTTGATATTTAATTTTATGATTTGATTAGTAACTTATATGTTGCCTACTATCTTTTTGGTGTACAATAATTACGCTGATAAGAATCAATGAGCTTATCATGTATATTACCTAAATTTTCTATCACTAAGCAAATCATAGTCCTATTTCCTATTGTATGTGTAAAGTATAGCTAAACTTAAAAGTTTGAAAAAATAAAGGTGCAGAAAATTAAGAACAAAAATTAGCATATTTACAGTGAAATCTTGCTAAATAATATTTTGAGAATACTGAACAAAAAGACTAATAAACAAAATGTGCGTTCTACTAAAATTCATGATGTGATTGTATTGAAATTTACAGTGAAAATATATCAATAACAATTTTTTTTTTAAAAAAATAGTGTTTACCATATCTTAATGGCCCAATTAAAATTCTTCTTTTCTAATATTTTTTGGTTGTCCAGTTTAGTTTATAGTAAAAGATTAATCTCCTGATGTATAAAAGCTAATCTTCTTTAAAATATTATTTTTATATTGGCAATGAAGACACAATATAAGTTCTCATGCTCACAACTCAAATTCCATATTACTAAACTGACCTTAGTGGGCAGTTTTCTTTAAAAATATAAAACTTGTGTGTGTGTTTTTTTATAATTTTTTTTAAAAAACAAACTAGTGTTTTAATCTCCTTAGCTTGTATGCAAAAAAATTAGATATATTCAGTTGGTTTAGCTAGACAAAATAAGGTATAAACAAATCAAAGAATTTCCCATACATATACTACAAATAATTGACCTAAAATTTAATCAAAAAATTATCGACCTAGTACATAATTAGGTTAATTAGCTCTTTCCCCCCATATACAAGAACATATGCTGCTTGTAGTTTTCTTAGGACAATTTAAATGGTTGGAATCGATCAAAGTTTAGGTGGGATGTATACATATCTGAAATAGTAAGCTAGCAACACCATATTTGTGTAAGCATTGTTCGGTCTTGGAGAATAATAATGCATAAGGTTTAGAGTAGGTATATATAAATTAGATACTGTACTAGCTAGCTATGTGACAATATTCTACTGGTCAAATTTTCCATTATATATTGAAAAGTTTAAGAATGCGTTTGGATAGAGAATTTCAACTGAGAAAAATAATTTATTAGAGAATTTGAATTTCTATAATTTAGAATTCATTATTTGGATGTTTTTTTAAAAAAAAATTAAAAATTTTAAAATTTTAAAACAGAATTTTAAACAACTAAAAATCTGAAATTTCAATGTCCTTCTAAAAGGTGAGAAATTGAAATTCTCTTTAAGAATTTTTTTTGAATTTCACCGTCTGAGCTCGTAAAATATCAATCGGGTGTGAACGTAGAGGAACACGTATAACTAGCACATCAATCATATTTTCTTTTTTTTTTCATTCATTTTTTCACCCTCATAATTTTAATTTTTTTATCCAAACACAAAATTTTAAAAATAAAAGAATTTCAATTAAAATATTTGAAATTCTTAGAATTTAAAATTTCTCAAAATTTTAAATTTCCTCATCCAAACAAACTCTAAAAGAAATATAATAGGTCAATTCGTTAATAGCACAGAGATAAATCAGCAAAATATTTTTGGCCATGGAATCATTAGATATGAGAATCAATAAAAAAAAATAATAAGTAACGAAAGCAACTTGCACTTATGGGACAAATAAAAAAAAATGTCCGTTTGGATATACAAATCCTAAATGCATCTCCTTTACATGGAAAAAAGTTAGGAAGCTTTTGGAAGGCTCAGATATGTTCTTTTCTTAAAGAGAATGTGAATCCCAGAAAAAGAAAACTGAACCATTTACATGTCCCAACAAAAAAATGTTTATGTGTCTGGGTTCTTATTCTTCAATCATTTGAAAGTGGCTCTGTGAAGTGCCCTTCGTATCATTAAAGTTCTTAGATGGAGGTTTTATCTCAAGTTTCATAAATCCACAACCACTATCTAGGAATCTTTTGTTATTGAAGATTTTGATTTGGGCACAAGCACATTATAAAAAGATAATTAGCTTATTCCTAAAGGATCTATTAAGGCTAACTAGATATTAAAAAAAGTACAAACTATATCTCATGAGAAGACCAAGTTCTATTTCCAACCACAATGAAAAGACTAGAGCCATTGGGGAAAAATATTCCCAACTTGTGTTCGGTAAATTCCATAAAATTTATTTGTGTTTTTTTTTCTTTCGATTTTCTGCTGCACTATGCTGCAAGTAGAGAGGATCTTGTGATTTATAAATAAAATAATAGCACTTTATTTATTTATTAATCCCAGGAATGAGGAATCAATCTTAAGATTCTACTTAACAGTTGCCTCAGTTTTCTGTATGCAATCACTGGGCATAATTAAAATTTTATTGCATATGAACATCAAGCCACATCCATTTAATCAAACCAATAAGTTTTTCCTATGCTAAACAAATATATATATATATATATATATATATATATTGACGGATCCAGAATTTTCCTGGCACAATAAATAATTTATAATATGTTTACAAAAAATATATAAATTTTTACAAAATATATAATATCATTACAAAAGAATAATTTAAAATACTTAAACTTATATAAATTACAATTGTTTTTTATATATTTTCATTAAAAATGGTCTATGATCGTTTAATTGTTAATAGTCATATTTTCTCATGTGATTGTGTATTTTATATATTTTTTACAAAATTAATTGTTGAGACACATTTTAAATTGATAAATTCTCTTAATCTTTTTCTTATTCAGTTTAAGAATTGGAATAAAATTACTCAAATGAAAATATGTACTGTTAAGTTAATAAATATATATTTAAAAAAATTATCTTATAAAAATAATATCTATTTTTTATTGGTGTACTTTTTTTTATTACACATATATAAGTAAAATAAAATTCAGTTGAGACAATTTTCCCCACAACTGAATAGGTGGATCCGTCTATGTTAATATATATATATGAATTGTGAGAATAATTATTAATTAAAAATGTATATTATTTGAATTCTTACTTTCGCTATACATCCTATAATAATTCCAAGTACTGAAGATAAAGATAAGAGTTAAGATTTTACAGTTTCCTATTTATTATTTTTGTCCTTGCATATTCTAAAAAATTCCATTGTTCTAATAACCATTGTCGTTGGCACTTGCAACAGTATGCCAATGACCTCCAATAATCGACATTACTATTTGTGTCTTCTTGCTTTTCAAAAAAAAAAAAAAACTATGTGTCCTCTAACTGTTGACAGAGCCAGCTAGTGACTTCTAAGCGCTATTTGTCAATATCCTTAATCCTTTTCTTATTTAATACAGTATATAATTATGGCTTATATTTCAATTATTTATATGTCTCAAATATAGAAATTAATTTAATATTCTTAATCAATTCCAATTGTGATAAAATTAAAATTTTGAAACTATAATTTCCACTCTTTAATTTCTTTATAAAGACCCCGGCCCTAAGTAAGTATAGTAAAATGGATTTTTTTTAATCTAATTAATTAGAAAAGTGGATTATGTATAGTCAAAACATAGACAAGTTGGCTTGAACGCTACTAGTTGCCGAATGATCAACATGAACAAATCTTAAAGAAAGCAGAACTTGATACTAAATCTTTATGATGTACTGAATTATTTTTTAAAAAAAAAACAACAAAAGAAAAGCATATTTGTTCAGAATTTCAAGGGGAAAAAAAGCATACTTTTAGCTTTAGTCAATTCGAGTGTAAAACAAGAACACATGGCGATACTTGGAAGATGTGTGGTGATGGTTGTTGGTTCATTCAAATGGCATGCATGCATAATTAAAAACTAATTTGCAAATGAAAACAAAAAAGAATAAAGGTAAATGGGCCATAGGGTATATGTGATATATGGGTGTTTTGGCTATGATAACCAAAATTGTTGCATGAAAATTGTATTGAATTTGGTTTTTTCTTAAGCTAAAAGAAAACTGGGTTTTTTTTTGTTGAAGAAACAAACCAAGGGAAAAAAGGAGTGCAGGGTGCTCCCTTCACTATCAGTCTACCTCATATCTAAAGAGGGCAATTATTAGGAATCTATAAAAGAGGTTTAGGTGGGAAACAAAAGTATGTTAGTACAAACGCACACAAATACAGTTAGAGAGGTGAGTCAGATGACAAGGCTTAAAATACATGTTTGTATAGGAATCTCATGAAATGGACTTTTCTAGGATTATCTCTGCTCATGGAATAATAGATAATTAAAAACAAATTGATAATTTGTGTATTATGAACAATAGTTAAATTATGTTTGTATTAAGAAATTTAAGCATAAAAGTGTTAATAAACTATTTAATAAAATGATAATAACAAGAGTAACACTAACTAATACAAGACATCCTTAAAAAAATCTAATGACAACAAAAATTAATCCAATTAATAAAAAATAATATTTATATCTTATAAAAATGTGTGTTCAATTTCTACCACCCATATGAAGATTTTGTTGACATATAATTTTTAAGTACATTTATAAATATTCTTTGAGTTTTAAGGTCTATTGTTAAATTTTTCAATCTGTCTCATCTAAACTTTTTAAATAAAAATTACTGATAAAAGATTATATATATATATATATATAAAAGTAAAATGAACATACATATTTTAAACTATAGATGTTATTAACAAGTACTCTAAGCGTGCACATTAGGAGATATTGAGTAAATCTTATTAGCTATTTCTAATTATTGCAAAAACAATTGTTTAATAACTTTTATTTTTGACATAATAAATTTTTTATTTCACATTAAAAAAATTATACATTGTGTAAAAAGTTTTACAAATTATCTAATCATAATAATTCATTATATACGATAAATTTATTAACTTTTAAAATAATTATCTAAAAATAATATAAATGATATTTTTTATTAAAAGATAATGTAAAGTTGTTTAACATTGTCATAGGATATATAGGAATTAAAACTTGATTATTTGACGTGGTTAGTAAAAGTTATAAAAAAAATCAATTTCTTATTTTCTTAGTATATAGAGTAATAATTTTATGGTTATTGAATACGTTATAGTTGTTAAACTTCCGAACTTCACAAAAATCTCTCTGAAAAAAAAACTATAAAAAGAAACTATTAAAACGTGACAGTTGTTAGACACTAAAAATTAAAGTGAAAGAAGAGATATCATATTGGCTGCTCTCAAATCCTTTTTTTTTTAAAAACTCCTCAAATATAATTACACTTTTTGCTCCTTTATCAATTTACAAATACAATCATGCACCCAAAGAAAAAAAAAATACAAATTATTTGAAACACAAAGAAGATTTGGAATGGTCAAAATTTAATTATAGGTCCCCTGAAAATATTTTGTTTAATTTATTCCAGAATTCAAACACATTGTGCCCTATTGCCAAAAGTGCAGCCTTATGAAATAAGTTCATAAAATTTATAAAGCAGACATTTTATTTTTATTCGACGGTTAATAAACAATAAAAAGTGTTTGGAATAAATTAAATTAAAATTATAATAAGAAGTTAAAATGATTTAAAATAAGCTATATATAAATATCTTTACATTATCTTTTAAAAATATATAATTAAATAATACTATCAGTAAGGTAGTCCCACTTTGGCAGATGTCTCAAAATTTCTTACAGTTTTCGACATTATAATTTACATATATTACTCTAATTACTTTCGCATAACAAAATCATTCTCATGTATTACTGTATATATCACCTGAACAAGATTACTGTGATATATATATATATATATATATATATATATATATATATATATATATATATATATATATATATACACGTATTTTTAAAATTTTATAATGCTATAGTATTACGTATTTTATGTGAGATAAGGTGCTTCCTCCCAGAATATGATATAAATCCTCATGGATAATCAAAATACAATACGTCCGCACTAACTAACTAATTCAAACTCTAATACTCAAATAATTCAGCAACGAAAAACGAATGTCAATTTCCCAGCCAAAAAGAATGCATATAATTGGGTAAAAATCTAGCATATTACTTATTGATAGAATCCCACAAGCCAAAAAACTCAATTCATAGAATAGACTTTAGAAGAATAAACTGTTTCACATGTCGGCCATTGTAGAGTTAAGTGCAGGTTGCACGCGAAGAATCGTTGAACGAGAATAATCAACATAGTTGGTGCCTACTTGGATTTAACATATTTCAAACACATTTTTTTATAAAAAAAATAAAATCAGATTTTGTATTTAATCAATTATAAAAGAATATTTATAAGTTCAAATGTTCAATATAACTAAAATAACGTTTTCATTCAGGGAATTTTACATGATTCCGTATTATTTAATACTAAAGTAGATAGTAATAATAATTAAAAAAAAAGACACATTGTAACCCTGTACTTTATTTTTCTTTCAAATATTTTTTACATGAAATCGATAGCATTTCTTTTAATTAAAGGGTTGTTTTATTTACAAGAACAGAATGCCAATAATAATAATAATAATAATAATAATAATAATAATAATAAAACTTATCTAATAATCATCAATGTAAATTATTCTATTTTAGGTGTCTAGCATAAACAGTATGATTTTTCAAAGAAATTTTCATGTAAACTATATTATTCATATATAACAAAATTCATAGAATCCTTTCTCAGATCACATCCCTGACATTTTCACACTCTTCCTAAATTTTTATACAAAATTTATTTGGTGATTTGGTCACAATAGTTACAAAAAAAAAATTTATTATATTAAAACTACCTTTTTTAAAACATCTTTTAATCTGTATATATACCATGTTTAATTCTGTGTTTCTCATTGTAAGGACTTAAATGAATGTGTATAATTAAAAGATTAAAGCTAATATGTTAGATACTAAAAGAATATTTATTTGAAAAAAGCTAAAAAAAGATATATTTTTAAGTATATGAACTAAAAACAGTTTTTGCAACTACAAAAATCAAATGGTAATTAAACCTTTACTTGCAATACAATTTCTCTTTTCATTTTTTGAGCATTTAGATTCGTGGAACAATAGTTACAAAAACTTTTTTTTATTATATTAAAACTACCTTTTTTATAACATCTTTTAATCTGTATATATACCATGTTTAATTTTGTGTTTCTCATTGTAAGGACTTAAATGAATGTGTATAATTAAAAGATTAAAACTAATATGTTAGAGACTAAAAGAATATTTATTTAAAAAAAAAAGGCTAAAAAGGGAAAAAAAATATAAATATATGAACTAAAAACAGTTTTTGTAACTACAAAAATCAAATGGTAAATAAACCTTTACTTATAATACAATTTCTCTTTCCACCGTGGAAAATGCAACTCTTTTTCTTTAAGGGGTGGTATGATCTCCATTCCTTAGTTCAATGAACACCGAACCAGAGCCACTTAAAATTTCAACACATCCCACAAAACAATTAATGTTGAGCTACTTTGAATTTGTTCCGGTTCGTTGTTTTCCTAAGTTTATGTAAGCGCAGGTATTGGTAATATAATACTACTATATCCTCCTATTAATTTTGCAGCTCTACTTCAATTTTATATTTCCAAGATATTACTGTAATTTAGTCATTTCTTAATTTCTTTTAGAGATATAAAGACAAACATATAATGGTAGAAATTAAACAACATAGAACGGCATGATCAAACTGCTGCAAATACACTTAATTAACGACCCACACAAAACAAAACCTCTTACATTCTCTTCTAGTCTTTTACAACTTACTACAAACCGTACACGGAATAACAACCCCTAGCGATTAATAAAAAGGTGCTCTAAACCCTACTTTTCTTGAACTAAACTTAGCAGATAACACAAACCAAACCAACTCAACCAAACAACATCCATAAACCTAAACAGACAAACCAAACAACACACATAAACCTAAACAGAAACCCTAGGCACAGCCTTGGGAACAACATCCACAAACCTAAGCAGACAAACCAAACCAACTCAACCCAACAACACACATAAACCTAAACAGAAACCCTAGGCACAGCCTTGCAAGACAGTGGCTTCTTCATCTCCATAGAAAGCTTAAGAAACTCATCCAACTCCACAGAAACACCATCAGATGAAACCCAATGAAAATTTTGAAGCAACTGAGCGAGCCAAAGATGAACCGAGGCCAAACCAAGGGCCTTCCCAGGGCACACTCTTCTTCCAGACCCGAAAGGTGCCAACCTCAAATCAGACCCCATTATGCTCACATCCTCCTCCACAAACCGCTCGGGCCTAAACTTCTCGGGCTCGGCCCACACCCTCTCGTCGTGGGTTATGGCCCACATGTTCACCATCGCGGTGGTGCCCTTGGGAATCACGTGCTTGCCGCCCACGGTAACGTCGTGCACAGCAAGGCGAGCCCACGAGAGTAGCGGGCCTGGTGGGTGCACACGAAGGGTTTCTTTTACTATGCACTGAAGGTAGCGCAGGTTCGGAATGTCTGCTTCGGATACGGGCCTGGAGGATCCGCAAACGAAGTCTATTTCGCGCTGTGCCTTTGCTTGGATTTCAGGGTGGAGAACCATCCGAGCCAGAGTCCACTCTAGCAGAATTGCCACCGTGTCAGTTCCCCTAAATATCATTTCCTAAAAACAAAAAACAAACCACTTCAAAGTTTATCCTGACCAAGAATACATAATGCATGTTCAAATAATTAAAAATTCTGTTTATGTTTGAAGTAAAAAATGACGATAAATCTTTTAATTATTAACTTCTGGCCAAGAATACATAATGCATGTTTTAAAAAACATAAAAAAGACCGAAAAAAGTTTGAAATAAAAAAGGAAAAGTGAAGAGTAAAAAAAAAAACTGAAAAATTTCACTACTATGAAAATCAACTTTTTCTTCTTTCTTTTATCTCCGACCAAAACATTAACTCTCCATATTTTCTTCTGTCCTAAAAACATTCCATAAGGTTTATCCTGAAAACGTTTTTGCATGCATGTTGAAAAGAAGCAAATCCTTAAAAAAACCATTAACATGACAAAAACCACTTAAAAAGGACAACAAAAACTTAGTTACCCAAAGAACAGCGATCATGTCAGCTTCACTGAGCCTGTTTTCCTTCTCCAAATCAAGCAAAACATCAACAAAATCCCCAGTTCCTTCATCCTTCACACACTCACCCCTCTCCCTCTTCACCCTATGCTCCTTAATAACCCCTCCAACAAAAACATTAACCTTTTCAACCAAACACCTACACCTCTTCCTCACACCCTGCAAATCCAACCACCCCAAAACCGGAAAATGGTCACTCCAGTTAAAAACACCCAACAACTCATACCCTTCACTCACCAAACCCTCAAGCTCCAAACCCTCACCCTCGTAAAACTCATAAGACTTACCAAACACCGTCATCATCACATTGTTCAACGAACTAAAGTGTAGAATTTTCTTAACCTCAACATGTTGGTTCTCACTCATGGTTTTCTTAACTTGTTCAACCATTTTTAATCCAACCTCGCTCCTGAAGGATTCAGAGCCGGTGATTCTCTTCGGGGAGAAGAGATGTAGGGCTGAGATTCTCCTCAAATTCCTCCAGTACTCCCCATACGGTGCAAAACCCATTGCGCGGTGGAAGAGAAGCTCATAGGCGGATTCCTTCACCGGCCTATCAGCGAAACTGGGGCTGCCGAGAATCTCCTTAGCGGTCTCCGGTTCGCTGGAGATGACGAAACGGGTTAAACCGATGGAGAAAGCCATGAGTTTTTCCGCGTGGTAATTACGGGCGAGTTTGGATAAAGCACGGTGAGGCGTGGAGCCAGTAAAGATCCCTAACAGGGCAGTTACTGGGCCAGGGATGATGGGTCTGGGCCGGGCCCAGGCCCAAGGAAGCCCACCAGGAGTGAAGAGCAGCGTGAACATGAGGGTGAAGAGAAGGACGCAGAGGGTGGCTTGGAAAGTGATCATAGGGGACTGCATGAGTTCCGGGAAGAACAAAAGTGTGAAATCTGGTGACATTTTTGGTGAAAGAAAAGAAAGTGTGGGAGAAATGAAGAGCTTGTTGTGCTGGAACTAAGAAGAGTAGTGGATGGTGTGAGTGAGAGTTAGTTAGCCACTGTTTATATAGAAAAAATGTGAGTGGTGTGGTTAAAAGTTTGGTTAACCATGGTTATACGGAATAAAGGAAATGCATATGCAAATAAAAAAAATAAAAATCAAGGAAAAATAATTAAATTATTAAATTACTTAAGGATAATGAAAATGTTTGTTTTTAAAAAACATTACTGCTTATATACAAATTATATAAGAATTTGTAAAATCAACATGTGAAATGAATTTTAAATATAATTAATGATATATTGAAAAGAGGTAAATAAAAAAATGATATTTTGTTTAATTTATTAAAATTGTAAAATTATAAATAATTTTTTTATTGGAAAGAAAAAAGAAATAAATTTTATTAAATAATACTAAAATATAATACATAAAATGGTTAATTGTAATAAATTTAATTAGTAAAAATTGATAAAAAAAAAAGAGTATACCCAAGAAATTATCCCTAACTTTCTATCATTTTTTTAATAAAGAAATTTATATTTATTTTTAACTCACCTCAAAACTTGAGTAAGTAACAACACAAACCATAGCAATTTGCAATTTGAAGTTAGGGTTGAAAAATATTTTTTATAAATTAAATTTAGAAGAACAGAATGACACCCTGATACAAAATAGGAAAATTTTGTGTGTCTTGTTCCACTCCTTCGGGTTAGGGTTGAAAAAGATTAAAATATAGTAGTTTATGTTATTTTTTAAAAACAGTTAGTTTATGTCAATTGAAATTTGAAATTGAATATTTAGCCGACATTATTAGGGAAAACAACACCATAATTTAATGACAATTAACACAAAGTTGACCTATAATGGTATTATGGGAGAATCAATTTAGGGTTTCAGAAATGAACTGCATTCATATGAATATCCTTTTTAATTTTTATAATGAATGGGTCCGAGTTCACCCTACACAAATAATTATAATTTTCATCCAATGTTTTTCTGTTTTTTATTGGTCATTTGATCGGTGATTTTCATTGCCTTTTCAACTTCAACTTATACATAATATATAGCAAAAAGAAAATTATGTTTATTGCAAAGAAAAGAAAAAAACCCTTCAACATATGCTTATTACTTAGGCATGTGATTAGCATATGGCCAAATGAACTACACAATACTTGTAGCAAGAAAAAAAATGTCATTATATATATATATATATATATATATATATATATATATATATATATATATATATGTGGGGTTTAAATTAGTGCTTTTTTTTCTATTTTTTATCTACAAAAAAATGTCAAATTTAACTAAGCCTAAATTACTTTGTGAATGGAAAAGAAAACAAAACTTAAGAAAAGAAGCTAGTCAGCAAAACAAAAATTAATAACGGTTGAAAAATTGAGACTGGTGGTTCAAATAAAAAAAATATGGGGTACAAAACGATAACAAAAATAATAGATATGTAATTGTATTTTCTCAAAAGTCCAGGGATACATATGCACATTCTTATTTGTACTTGGGTTTGTCCTTGTTTATCATCATCGTCACCACCATTACAATTATCATCATTATCACCGTCATAATTATAAAAATCAAACTAGATCGCTTGGTCATATTGGTTCGACCTGGACCGAGTGTCTTGGGTAATTTGGTTAAGGTGTATGATAAAAAAAATACAAGCGATTTGGTTTGATCCAACTGACTAGTGAGTTGATTTGGTTTGACCTGATTGAGAAACATTGTTTCTTTTACCGTTCCTATAACATGTTGAATTGTTAATAGTTAATTATTGAATAACATATAATATGTTACCATAATGTTTTTTTTTATCGTGATGACAATATATAATAACAAATTATTATCATATTAATTATGATATGATTTAATATGTATGTGTGTTATACATCTTCACCAAACTTGTTTATGGTCATCCAATAAATTTTGTATTTAGTCATGAAAAACAAGAATTTTCTTATTTATTTAATGATAATACCCATAAAATAATTTATAATTATAAATGATTATGTAATATTTATACTTTGATCGTGACAATGAATTTAATTTTAGAGTGTAAAAATAAGAATCAATCACGTTTTGTTACACACGCACACACATGTATATATGGTCGTTAAATTATCCATCAGTTGGACCTCTGACTCATTGACTTAATGGTTTAACTGAATCGATTATCGAGTCGATTTTCATAACACAAGCCACTAGTATTATCATTGTCACTGCCATTATTGTTGTCGCCGGTCACCATTCCACCATGGTCATCTTCACCACCACAACTATCATCATCGTCGCCACTTCTAATATTGTTGTTGTTAGCATCTACATGCCATTACCACCACCACCATTAGTGTTATATATATTTATTATTATCGTCATCATGATTATGTTATTTTTTTAATATAATTATTTTTGTTGTAAACTTTTTTATAACAATTTTTACTATTTTTATTATATTTTAGCAGGTTTAATTATTATTTTTTAATTATTTTTATGTGTCAAATATTTTATATATTGCATTATACAATAGTGGAACAATATAATATAGAATTATTGAATTATTTTATTTATTTATTAATTTGCAGCAACTTTATGAAAACTAAAATAAAATTAAAACTGATTTTAATTTTTAAAAAATTTAAAGCTAAAAATGAAAAATCACCTCAAATGAGGATTTAATTAGTAGCATTAATTTTTTTTCAAAACTCGTCAATTCTCTTTCTACTAGTATACAATACCGATTTCTTATTTATGTTTATAATATAAGGTGTTTCTAACACCTTAAATTGGCGTAAGCATAAATAAAAAAAATGGGTGCTATATAGTAGTATATCTCCCATTCAAAAAAACCTAGCAGTATATCTTTTTGGTGATACAAGAAAATTAACACTGTGTTGAGATGTGCAGTGGGCTGAAATGATGTTGCAACAACAACAGTGATCTCACCCTCAGCTCAGGTCTCAAACTCAGCCTAAATAAGTAGGATGATGTGGTGCCGTTTCATTTCTTGTGACCAAGCACACATGAAGGCATGCACAAACAACTTTTGTCCAACTAAAACACGAAATTTATGACAGCTTATTTAACTAATTGCAACACGTAATACGAAATAATATTTTGGTAAAAAATGTTACTCTTATTTCTGTTTTATAAAAAAAATGATAAATGTTAACACCAGTATCTTTTGGGATCAGGATTTAATAATGAGTAAAGTCTAAAACAAATTTTAATAAAAATAATATATTTTAAATGAAATAACTGTATAATAGATATTTTTTGATAACATATTCAAACTTTTGTTAATGTATGGGGTCTTTTTGCTTTATAATAAATAATAATTTTGTTGACATATAGGTCTAAAGTTTATATTTTAGTTATTTTATTTTTGGGTCGATCTAGCTTAAAATATTGAATAAGAAATTTTAAAAATATTTTTATTGAAATGTGTAAAATTATGTTATTTGTGATATTTTTATGTTTTCATATAATTTTTTTTAAAAATATTTTCTTATTTTAGTTTCTTAACTAATATCTTAAGTAACATATAAACAAGAAAAAAAATTATACTCAGCTTAAATCTAGTTACTAGTATTAACTTTTCTGCTATATCAAGAGATTAACCTTCCAATGCTTAAGTTAAATCTAGCCTTCTATCTCTATTTTTTTTTACCATCGTATGAAAAAAAATAGAGAAATGTAATCAACACTTTAGCCAATATTTTTTTTACCACACTCTCCAGTATATTCTGAATTTTATGAGAATTCACAAATTCTAATAGGTCTTGTTACTTATTTAATAAATTTTTATATTGATTTTATAATTTTGAATAATAAAGTATGAATTACAAAGAGTATATTAAGGAATGTACTGTTAGTCCTCTTCAAAAATTATCGTGAGATTGGATTAAACATTTTCTTACTAATACATTCTTTTGTATTTTTTATGTGTAATACTTCTATTTGTTTTCGTATGATAATTATTAAATATTTAATGGTTTTAAGATATTAAATATAGGGTAGCAAAATGTCTTGCCATGACCCGCTTTCAACTAGTCTTAAGTGGAGTGAGTGTGGATTAACTTGCTAGTAAAAGTGGGTTAAGAAATTCAAGTAACTCTATTTTGAGGTGAATTGATAGATTGACCTACCAAGAGATAGAATAATGTAGGTTATTAGGTTATGAAATAATGAATTGACAAGCAAAGCTCCACTTAAAATATATTTTAAAAAAGAGAAAAATAATGCATGCTAACAATATAAAAATTAAATTATCATCAAATTAAATATTATCATTTATGATAAGTTTATAATTTGTCACAGAAAATCAATAAAAAAGTAATATCAATCAATTATAACTTGTTCATACATTGATAACGAATATCTTTCTAGGATATGAGTTTAATTTTTATCAACTATACTAACATTTCTTAGCCTCTTTTTCTTTCTAAATGTCACACAACATAAAGGGGTGTATGCATAATTTTGCAAAAATATAAATACTTAAGTTTTTTTCTTTCTATTGAGTAGGTGTTTAAATGAGGAATAAAAAAAAGGTGTTAATTAATTATGCATGGGTATCACAAAGAATTAACTAAGACAGGTTATCACAAAGGTGTTAAAATAATTAGCATTTAATAATTGCATATACGTAGGATTGTGCTTACTTGCAGTTTGGAAGTGTCTTAAAAAAAATAGTATAGAAGAGGAGCCAATTTTATGTGGGTATACTTGTGTTGATTTTCAGTAACAGAAATTGATCCCAAATGTTGCTGAAATGCAAAGCCAACTCTCTCAAATGTTGCTCTCTAGTATTTGTTGCCTACTTATTTGTTTATTGAACAAATTTAATGTTTTATTCTTACTTTTAAGAAGGTTTTGGACCTTACTCACAAGTCACAACAACGGAAGAAAATAATTGTGTTGGGACCTAAATCTTTCCTCAAGTCGTGATTTGTTATTTCTTTTTGGTTAACAATTTCTCTTGCAATCTTTGTAGCTTAAATATATTTTCCGTTCGTGTAATTTAGTATTTTTTATGTAATTTTTTTTATTTTAGCCTTTATATAAAATGTATTTATTTTGTTTTTGGTTCTTAAAAGTATTTTAGCTAATGTTTTGGACGATAAAAAAATATTTTGAACAATGAAGAAATGTTATCCAAAGCGTTTCAATGACGAAAAATAAAATAAAGACTTAATTGTAAATTTAGTTCCTCTATTTATTTTAGTTCATGAATTTGATTCCCATGTAATTTAATTTACCATTTGAGTTTTGTAATTCGGTTATTTTAGTCTCTAATTCCGAAATTAAACGTTGACTGTTAATTGTTTACGTTGATCGTCACGTGTTATGTTTTTATTGAATGTTAGTTAAGTATCCTTCTCTCTTAAACTCATGTCTTTGCTCTGAAGCCTACACCAAACTGGCCTCCAAAATTTCCTCTCCTTCGTTGCACACATCAAAAACATCACCACTAAACTTGCCTCCACCATTGGAACTTGACACCCATGCCCCATTGTTGTAGTTCGTGTTTCAGCGCTCGCCACTCCTCCAATCAGCACTACCCCTATTCTCTCCAACTTTTCACACCAAAGGGGAAGGCCGCGAAGGTCAGATATGCAACTCGTCACCTACGCCACTTCGATTTTAAAAACAAAACCATGTGAGATATGATAGCTTCAAGTTTGGCTTTAATGGCCTCCTCAAGATTCTCCCACTTTCTCTTCTTCTTGAGCTGCTCCACGAGCGCCATAGACTCTGCAGCGAAAGGGTGGGTTCGATTTGATGGTGGCAGGAGCAGAAGTAGCGACGACAAGGTTGTTGTGCGCAAGTGATTCTGGCATTGGAGTGGTGGCAGGCCGAGAAGTTTTTACAATTTTGAGCTAAGATAAAAATTACCGATGAGGGTTAATTTCGTACACTTAATTAACGTTTAATAAAAACACGACACGCAACCGTTAACGTAAATAAATAATAATCAACATCCAATTTCATGGTTGGAGATTAAAATAACCGAATTAAAAAAAATGAGAGACTTAATTGATAAATTAAATTATAAAAAAACTAAATTCGTGAGTGAGATAAATAGAGGAACTAAATTTATAATTAACCCTAAAACAAATACATTTTGCAAAGATTAAAGTATAACTTTTTTTTACAAAAACAAAAAAAAATCTAAATTAAAAAGAAAAAAAATATTTAAATCTACTCCTTGTTTATGCATAGTTCTTATTGGCAAATAATGACAACTTTGTCTTTCATTGCCCGTTAGTCCACTATTACTATGCTTTTTTTAGAGTGGACCTACAAAGTTTCAGGGGTGGTAAGACCCTTTAATCATCATAGAAAACAAATAATGAAAATGATAACGCTAATTATACAGGAATATTCCCCCCAAAATAATAAAATATATTGTGGAAAAAATTATAAGTAATTGATTATCTTAAATGCAACATTAGCTAGTATCATATATCAATAACTTCATACCATTTTTTTTTTTGTAATTTTACTATTAAAAAACAACTCTTTTAAACAATCCAACTGATAACTTACTTAGCACACATATCTCAACAATAAGTAATTATAACAATGGCTGATTTTATATATTTACAATAACCAATTTTAAAAGTAATTCAATCCAAAGACTTGCTTATTTGAGTAGAGAAAATCATAAAATACCCTATCACCTTGTTATACAAGTGCAATATAACAATCTTACAAAAAAGTTCTGCTCAGATTAATTTTGGTAAAATTAACTAAAAAATTAATTCATATTTGAAAGTTATTAAGTTAACTTATTAAAAATCATAAGTATTTTATGAAATTTTATTACATTTTAAAATTTTATTACTCTGTTCAAGTAGCTAAAATAAGATAAATGAACATATTTATATGATATTTTTCTATAAATTTTTTTTAGATGGAAATATATTTTAAAGTGTTATAATTTTAGTTTTTAATTAATTTTAAACTATTTTAATTTTTTTATACATAGATACATTATTTTAAAAATATTTTTTAGTTTCAATTATTACATTTTTTATAGCTTGTATTATATCTTAAAATAATTTTATTCAAGTTTAATAGAAAGTAAAAAAAACATACACTTAATTAGACATTATATTTTCATTATGTTAATTAGTGTAATAGTTAAAATAAATTGTATAATATAAAATTATTCAAAAATAATAGAAAAATAAAATAAATCTAAGATTTATCAGTCAATTTGTGAAGTATAATGTGAATGGTTGAAAAGAATAACAAAAATTTGTATTATTTAAAAAGGTAAAATTAAGAAACATTTTAAGGATAAAAAAGGAGATAAAATATCAAAACTAGAATATAAAAAATTGCATTTTAATAATTATTATTTCAAGTAACGTTTCAAAAATATTATAAACTACTAAAAAAAATTATTTATCAAACAAGTTTTTTTAGTTGATAAAAAAATTTATAAACAAGCTGGAATAACTTACTAAACATAACTGCAAAAGAGAAATAAATACCATGCAAAAATATAAATAATGAAATAAAGAGAAAATAATTTTACTAAAATATTGTATAAATTATTAATTATAACATTAGGTGGCATTTGGTAGATTTTTTTTTTAAAATGTTCGAGAATTATTCATAAAAATCATGGATGATGAGAATTATGATTCTTATGTATATATGAAATTTATTTGATTGATGATAAATATTTTTAAAAATATTTATATAAGTTTTCTGGTAATCAAAAAGATATATAATATTTTTATCAAATATTTTAATTATTTATCACGTTAAATAGTTTAACAAGAGTAATGTGGTATCTTTACTACAGTAAAAAA
>NC_016089.4:11482032-11484278 GCF_000004515.6 Glycine max | reverse complement strand
CTAAAAAAATTATTAACTGTGTGATAAGCAGTGTTGTTAATAGATGGGAACATGTTGTAAAATACTACTTGAAGTATATGTTGAAAATGTTAGGGTTTAAATTACGGGCCTTTTATATTGTGAGTGAGTGATTTATTAATCTTAAAATATTTATTATCTTTTTAAAATATTACAAGATTTTTTTACTCATTCATATTATACTTCATCAAACTAACAAAGATAAGTTTTAGTTTTAATAAGTTTATATTAGACAATTGATTTTAACTATTACATGAATTGAGGTAATAAAAGTAGAATGTCTAGTTTAAGTGTATGTTTTTTTTTTTTTACTTTATTTTATACTTAATTAAAAAGTATTTTAATATATGATATAAAATTAGTAGTATAATGCATAATACGAAAAAAAATGTAATAACTGAAACTAAAATTGTAATTAAAATAACTTATCTATAAATAAAAAATTATAATTGATAGTTTAAAATTAATTACAAACTAAAAATATAACACCTCAAAATATATTTTTAACCATAAAATAAAATTGATTTTTATATATAAAATATAAATATGTTTATGTATGTTATTTTATATTTTTATGTTACTTAAACAAATAATTTTATCAAATACTCATGATTTCATAAGTTAGCTTTCAACTATCAATTAGTGTTTCAACTTTTAGCAAGTTTTTCTGTTTTTAATTATTTTTGTGAAACATAATCTTAATTATTCATATATTTTGCATGATTTTTGTCGTTTACTTGACAACAAATAAATTAATATATGATTCACTTCAAATCATGTAGGTAAAAATGGAATGCAGTTTATTTCTAACTAAACCACATGAATAAGTACATTAATATTAGTGTTATGAGAATAAACATGACTTAAATGCAATTTTGGTTTCCCTATTTTTTAAATTTTCTAATTTTGATTTTCTAATTTAAAATAGAGACATTTAATTTTTTTTAAAAAAATTTACAATTTTAGTCCCTTTATTTTAAAACAAAGAGATTTGTCCTCTATTTTTGTAAAATCCAACATTTTAATCCTTTTGTCAAGCTGGAAGCGTTAACTATGACGTAGATTAAACAAATAATTTTTTGTCACGACATTAAATTTGATGCATATCAGGTTAATTTCTTATGAATCAATGCTTTTTGAATTTGATGGAATGACAAAAGTTGTGAATTTTACAAAACTGGAGGACTAAGTATCTTTATTCTAAAATAGGAAAACTAAAATTATAGATTTTTTTTAAAATAAGAATTAAATATCTTTATTTTAAAATAAAAGAACCAAAATTATGAATTTAAAAAAATAAGAGGACCAAAATTATATTTAACTCAATAAAGATTGATATCTAATATTTTTTATATTTAAATTGTACATCAAAAGTGTTGTATTAATTGTACAACAAAGTGTTTAATCGAGAGAGAAATTAAAATTTAAAATGCAATAAATGATAGAGTGACGGATAGAGATGCATAAAAAAATGATTATATAAATTATTGTATGTTCTATTATTCTATTTTATGTAATTTTTATATTATTTAAAATATAGGTAAAATTATAAATTTGGTCTCCTTATTTGTCTCCAAATTATAAATTTGATCTTTCTTTAATTTAATTCATGAATTTAGTCTTTCGGTGTTTTGCAATCTCGTTATTTCAATATCCAGCCCCGAAATTGGACGTTGACTGATAATTATTTACCTTGACCATCACGTGTCATGCTTTTATTGAACGTTGTCCGTCACATGTTACACTTTTATTGGAGGTTAATGTTAATTAGGTGCACTGAATTATCGTCCAATAAAAATACAATATGTGGCGGTCAAGGCAGGTAATTAATAGTCAATGTCTAATTTTGGGATTAAAGATTAAAATAACGGAATTTCAAAAAACTAAGGGACTAAATTCGTGAATTAAACTATAGGGAAACCAAATTTACAATTTTGCCTAAAATATAATAGATTTAATGGTAAAATTCATCCCCTATTTTACACTAAATTGATCTTCCTGTTTTTTAATTCACTATTTGAGTCTATTATATTTTAAAATACTATATATAAAATAAAAATAAAGTTTATATAAGTATACATATTCTAATTTATGTGAAAATAAAATTTAATCTTATGTATTATATTTTAAAAGATAATATATATGATTATAAAAATATAATAAATTAAAAAATAATAAAATTTGAATTTTAAATTATTTTTGCATAAAACTTATGTTAACACTATATT